>NC_056740.1:441138700-441211200 GCF_019279795.1 Protopterus annectens | reverse complement strand
GAAAAAGTAGAAATATGTTAAATAAGATCATCCAAGTGGTTCCTTCCAGTAGTTGGAGGAGCAACTAGGTTATTTCGGAATATTTAAATTTGCTTCCAAAAGAGGTAACTTCAGCCTTGGTACATTATGGGTGATGAGAAGAACACTCTTGGCAAAGATCAAAGAATAAAATAATACCGGATTTCAATTATGGTTTGACTTAGGACTTGAGTCCATTCCTGTCATGTTATTAAAAGCCCTAAGCACTTTGAGTTATTAAAAAAAAAAGACAGAGCACATTTTCTTGGCATCGTGAGTTGTGACTTTCATATTGACATGAAGAGCTTTATATACATAGATAGATGTAGATATCTGTTAATGTGCATTTCAGTTAGGTACGATGCAAGTGATGCCAGTTTCTGCATATTTCATTACTAAAATATATGAACAAAAATTCAGTATATTATTAAACTGCATCACCACCTAAGTGATGTACAGTTAAAAGAAAGTGATTGTAATGAATGAGATATTGGATCATAATAAATACAATATCAGAAAAAGGGAACTTTAGAAGCAGACATTTCTATGTAAGGAGATACAATAAAATAACAGTGACAATACAAATAAAAGAAAGGAAACATGTCATCTAGTTATCAAGAATAAACACAGGAGTATATAATAAACCAAAAGAAAAGCCCCAGAAATACAAAATTATAATATGAACAACACGAGTATTTAGTGCAGAAAATTAAAGCAGTAGCCAGTATTAAGGACATTTTTGATAAGCCTGCTGTGAAAGCAAAGTAAAAAAGCATAAAATACAATTGAACTTGATTGAAATAGTTAAACATTTGTTATATTGATGGAGTTGATAAAGTTTGACAATACTGTAGCTCAGGGGTTAGAGCAATGGTTTAGTAAACCAGGGGTTATGAGTTCATATATCATCAAGGCCTTAACTTATCCTGTCAGTGAGCATAAATAGCTCAGCTGGAAATTCTAAAAACATATTAAAATACAAATGTGTAACACATTAAGTAAAATGCACAAAAGCATGTAACTTAACAAGGCCAGAAGTATTAATCAGTGAATAGAGAGGAAGTGCCTAATTAAAATAAATCTAAAGTCTAGAAAGATAAAGCCAGAAAATCAGTGTGCTCTCCAAGTACTGATATGCACATGAAAGCAGAAAGGTGAGTGACATCTGGTTTAGGAAGGCAATAATCTATTTTTGGAGCAATGCAGAGTGAAAAAAAAATCCAGGCCATGCAAAACCTAGATGCACATACTTACAATAACGCTTCCAGTAGTTGACCCAAAGAAAAAATAAAGTGTTTTTGCAGGGGGAAATCCTCTCCATGTGGGGCAAGGAAGTAATCACCACTAAACTTATATATACCAATTCCATTATTGTACAAACAAGAAAAAGCCGACACCAATAATGCTCAAACTGTACAATCCCCCCAAAAAAACATTGTAACTCAGATAAAATTACAGGAACAGTTAAGTGCTTTTGTTCCCCTCAGATTAAGGAATGTCATCATCAGAACTGTTTAAAACAGCTTCTTAACCACCTTATATAACAGTAGTAATCAGCACTCAATCAATTAAATTGTCAGTCCATAACAAGGCACTTAGTTAAAATCACAAAAAATACTTATGACATAAATATTAAAAAACTTATTACAACTATTTTGTCTAAAAAATTAATTGTTTTAAAATATTTGCAAAAAATCACATGTTGAATAACAGGCATAACAAATAATACACTTTAAAAAAATAAACTCTATCCCTTCTCATTTGTAATAAACCTGATATAGAAACCTTGTCATTTAAACCAGCTGCAGTATGGAGTGTCCAGCAACAACTGCCAATGCAGATCCCTTGAATCCAACAACACTTCACATTTACCACCCCCAATGAATAGATTGATTAACCTTTTCTGATATAAGACAAGAAGATGGGAGAAATTTCCCAGAAAAAAAGGAAGGAATCTCTGCTGCTGCATACTTACAAACCACATTGTCAGTGATTTGCTATGGCAACTAGCAACCAGGAAGTTCACCTTTGACTGGCTGTGCTCACAGAGTTGGTTCCGCACACACCTTGTACTCAGTGAGCAGCGGTGGATACAATTTAAACATCATCTGTCATTGAGTCATCTGGATATAGTTAGGCAAGCAGTTTCAAAGATCCTGTGAACTAAGGCCAGTCATAGATGCAGCACACTGAAATAAATCTGTCAAATCCACAAAATCATTGGATCTGAACCATCCCTTCTCTAGGATTAGTATGAGCCCCAAAAGTATAAACGATTAATATTTCTCTTGCAGCTCTTGTGTAAGTGGTCTTCTTTATGTACTTTTAAATATTTTTCAAGACAGAAGAGTTTGTTCAGTGTAGTTACCTTGAGGATTAGCACCATTATATGTGAATGTCGAATTCTGCGTATGATGAAGAAGAATTTCTACTTAAAAACATCAACCATAAACAGGTGAAATTCTGACCTCTGAAGTGAAATTTCTCTTGAAAGAAATGAAATGTCTAAGAAATAACGTTTTTGCACACACAAATTCATGATGCAACATGTGCCAACATTTATTATTATGTGCCAACGTGTATTATTTTTGGAATATCTTGCAATGTTAATGTTGCTGAGAGTCAACACTCTTTTAAATCTACCCCTAAATTATTCCTAACCAGTATATTTTTGACCCTGCTCTTTTCATGGTTGTCATTTGCAGTCCCTTATAGTTTGATTATGCACAACCTATATCTTAGTAGATTCTTTTTTTATTGTTTTATTGCCTCGCAAAAAAGCCATTTCTCCATTATTTTTATGACTTCAGCTTCAGTTGTATTAGAGAAAGAAAGTGAAGGAAGTAAGAAAGTATTTTTCCTGCTACTTTATGTCATTTGATCAGCTGTTGGTTCAATAAATGGTGTTAAAGGAAAATGGAAAGGCAGTGCTAATTATTTAATTAGTTATCCATAAATCTTGTGCCATAATGTGCTGCAGGACCATCTGTTGTACTTCTGATGAGACATCAAACCAACATCCCATCTGCTTGAGTAGGTGGTAGATGATGTGGATGTAAAGAACCCAGAGCACCTATAGAAAGAGTAGGGGTCCTTTATTTTATGCAACATAAAAAACACACATTATTTACATATTTACAAAATGTACATATTTACAGGCACATATATACCCATTTCTGTTTTTTCACTATTTATCATATTTACTACAACATTCTCATTGTCCCTCCACAACCATAATCTAACTTTTCACAATATCTCTGCCATAATCTATTCTCCATTAAATAAAATTTCATTTATTTTTTTTACAAATCAACCCATATTACATAAAATAAAATATTTGCAACCTTTTCACATATTCTTTCTTCTTGTTCTTGTAATGTCCATATAGAACATACCTCTCAACTGTCCAGACTTTTGCAGAATGTCAAGATTTTTGCCTCATATTTTTGGTCTGTTCCTTGTAAAATGTGTGGCTTTCTGGATTTTTGTGGCAAATCAATGAGGACTGCATTCAGCAAATAGTGACAGGCATTTGAGTTTCAGGTCTAGTGTTATTCATCGAACAGCACATTCATCGAATGGCTGTTCATCTAACACTAACCATCGAACAAAAACTTAATCAAAAGGCCAAATTATCGTAAAACTAGACATCCAAAGATGATAGTTGGCCAACATCAAGAAAGCCAAAGTACTTACTTACCAGTAACTTATCTATAATTAAACCTGCCCTATCCCAATTATAGTGCAACCTCAGAGTTATATATAATTAGAGGGTGTAGGGAGGTGCAGTCCCTCACATAGGGTGGGTGTTCAGTGAACAGTCCTTATGTGGGGGGCTGCACACCACACACCCCTCTGGTAATTACATATACTAACTCCGAGGTCACACTACAGTGGGGAAAGGCCAGGTTTAAAATAACTAACTTACTAGTAAGTAAGTACTCCATTCAGCTTCCTTGATGTTGGCCAACTATCATAATTCGATGTATAGTTTTATGAAGATTTGGCCTTTTGATTTACTGTTTCTTTGATGGTTAGTGTTTGATGAATGTGCTGTTCAAAGAATAACCATAGACCCGAGTTTCAGACTTCATACCCTTCAGAAAATATATGGCAACACAAGGCCTTGTATTCTATCAACTTTCTAAGTTTATAAGAGCAATAATTAAAATGTATCCCTATTTTGGGGGACTTTGTCCTCCAATTATTTTTAGCTTTGCCCAGATTTTTTGTGCTAAGAGTTTGAGAGCTATGATACAGAATCATATTCATATCTGTATTGCTAACATCATTTATATTGTAAAAAATATTTCTAAACACATTTCTTCTGCATTTTCAGCTCTCTTCTGCATTTCAAAAAAAAATACTCTCTTGTCTCTTCCTCCCACAAACTAAACACACTATTTCAGCTTTTTTATATGGCATATTTCCCTTTACTGGTAACTTATTTATTATCAGTCTCCATAGGAAATCCTGATACTCTGAGATCTTGGTACATCACTTTTCCTGACATTAATGGCTTTAATCACTCCTTCTGATACATTTATCCATAGAGTAACATAATAATATTGTTTCATCACATTATTATACCACATCCTTCTATCTTTCTCTATACCATCAATTTTTATTTTCCATGTTAGTATTTTTTCCTGATAAAATTGAATTTCTTCATTTGCATATTCCTTTTCTCTTTTTCTTATTCTTATCATCTCCTAGAACGTTTTGTAGTTATATTTAAATATTTCCAGAAAATATGCACAAAAAATAACACTACAACAGCAACCCAGTGGTGTAAGACAAATATTTTAGAAACCAATAATATCCAACACCATTCTGCAAGGAAACAGATAACTTTAATCAAAATAAAAAAATGTTAAAAACAAAGATAAGCGCTTTCGCAACACAAGGTTACTTCTTCAGATCATTCAAAAAGTACATCAAATGCACAGTCATTATATAGTTAAAACAATTAGGAAATAACCAATCAACAGCAACAAACAATTAAAACATCATTAAATCAACTGTGCATATCTAATGGTTCTAGCTAGCCTTCCTGGCCAATCATATGGCAATACAAAATCTTATCCTATCAAATTGGATACAAAAACTTGATTTCCTATCAAGATGCTGTAAAGGCTATTTTATGATTGGTTGAAACTGCCAATACTCAATGATGGTTCGAACAGTCAATAGAAAATAAAAAATAGCTTGTCCTATTACAGGACGTTCATTTAAAGAAGTCATATACTTAACGTCCATTGCAGAGAGAAACCCCACATTCTAACAAAATTTACTATTGTATTATGATGGGCATATCTCTTGGCATGTGGCAGTTTCATATGACAATTTTTTTTCGGTTAGTTCTCCACTCACCCTCCCTGCTTTTGTTTTGGTGTTAATCTTGGTGGCTTTGAAACTGCCTGCCGCTCTTGTAAATTTGCATTTGGATACTCCTCCTAGGCCCATCTCATTTGCTCACTCAAAAAAAAAAAAAAAAAAAGAACTTGCACTTTTTTCATCTGCTTGTACTGTAATTGTGTTTCTTCCTACTTTATTTTGCTTTTGCATCATCTTAAAAGTACTCCATTGTATTTATTACTGCTTGGTGTAGCAAGCCTTTTGGTTTAAGCACTTCAGCTTCAGACCAGTTGTTTTACATTAAGAAGGTTTGTGGTCTGCACTGTTGTGGCAGGACAGGTAGCTTACATCCTTCTAAGTTGGGAACTGCTGATTGAAGGCTCAGTGTCTGTTATTGTAAAAGTGTATTAGTTCTGGTTTAAGCACTTGGGCTTCAGGCCAGTTATTTTACATGCTTGCTTCAGGCCAGTTATTTTACATTAAGAAGGTTCATGGTCTGCACTCTTGTGGGAGGAGAGGCTGGACTGTGCCCTTCTGAACTGGGAATTTCTGGTTAAAGGCTTATAGTGCCTGCATATTTGAACTGTTTCTTACTGAAATTGGTGCACCTTGTTTGCTGTAGCATAGACTAGATCCAGGCCTGCTGAATCTAGCTTTGTTTGCATAACTTGAGCACTAGTCCAGGCCTTATTAAAAGTATTCAATTGTAATTATTACTGCTTGGTAGTAACCTGATTAAAGTGTAGCTATCTTTCTAAGCCTTTTGGTTTAAGCACATGGGCTTCAGACCAGTTGTTTTATATTAAGAAGGTTTGTGGTCTGCACTGCTGTGGCAGGACAGGTAGCTTATATCCTTCTAAGTCGGGAACTGCTGAATGAGGGCTCAGTGTCTGTTATTCTAAAAGTGTATTTGTTCTGGTTTAAGCACTTGGGCTTCAGGCCAGTTATTTTACATAAAGAAGGTTTGTGGTCTGCACTTTTGAGGGAGGAGAAGCTGGACTCTGCCCTTCTGAGCTGGGAATTTCTGGTTAAAGGCTTACAGTGCCTGCATATTTGAACTGTTTCTTACTGAAATTGGTGTGCCTTGTTTGCTGTAGCATAGACTAGATACAGGCCTACTGAATCTAGCTTTGTTTGTATAACTTGAGCACTAATCCAGGCCTTCTTTTTTGGAGAAGGATCCCCTGCACCCCAGGGGCAGGAGTGTGCAGTTAGAACTTGTCTGATTGAAGACTACAGGAACAGGGCTCAGTTTTGAGATTTTTTACTGGTTAATTGGGTAATTTGTTTAAAAGCCTTTTCTGGTTGCTTGTAGTCATTTAAAGCTGCTTTAAGTGTATTTTTTTACTGTTTGTAGAAGTTTAAAGCTATTTTAAGTGTATTTTTACTTTTTTTGGCTTATCTTTTTACAAATTTTTTTTCCTTGTTTCCTACCTTTCTAAGCTAGTATAGTCCAGTTTTCAGGCTAATGCTGAATTCAGGGCTGTTACAATTTTCTGAGTTGCCCATACCTTACTTGAATAGAGGGAGGTTTCTCTGTTCACCTGTGAGAGAGGGAGATATGAGCAGCCATCTGTCCCTGGAGGAGTGGTTCCAGCCCAGAAGGTAGAAGTTTGTGGACCATTTTGGACTCATTTCTATCTCTTTCATTTCCCTGCTGTAAAAACCATGTTTGCATGGTTTTGCACGTCCGGGCAGCACTGGTTAGCTAGGGCTAAATTTATCCTGGCTCCACCAAGTCTTCTCTTCAGTTTTTCACTTGAAAGTAGTCTAACTCTCAAACTAAGCACTTAAAAAGCATCCTACAGTCCAGCAGTTGCTCAGACCTAATAGCAAATACTAATATACCCTCACACTTGATTGCTCAGCAGGGCAAGGCTCATTATTCACCCCTCACCAACCAAGTGACTAAGCAGCTCACCCTACTATTCAGACATGACCAAAGGGCAATTTCAGGTATACTCTCCAGTCCAGCTGGTGAACCTGGGTATCCTGAGGCAATGCTACAACTGCCTCATGTACACAGACAACACTCTCCTCCTACTACAAAACATTAAGATAAGCGAGAGATGCAATTATATAGCTAAATTGGAGGCTAAGTTCTCTCCACCCAAGACTGGAACAAGCAGTCATGAGGCGAAGGTTAACACTTGCACCACACATCCAGCCTCACATAGACATACTAAACTAGCACTGGCAAAAAATACACATAAATGCACAAAATTATACTCGGAGGCTCTAAATAAAAACCTGCAAAAGCATCACAGACCTCCAAAGCAGACACCCAAAAAACCTGCACCTCCTGTCACAAACCAGACAACACATAAAACACAAAATCAGTGTGCCACACAATCACAGCCCTTAAGGCGAAATAACATATCTAACACACTAGTAATAGGTGACTCTATAGTCAGGCACACTGATGTCCCACTCACTAGGCTGTACAAGGAGAAGGTTACTGTTAGCTACCTGTCGGTAGCCAGAATCCGCCACATAACACAAGCACTCAGGTCACTCCAGAACAAGTACAAATATGACTCTGTCATTGTTCATGTTGGTGTGAATGACCTGAGATGTACCTCCCTGGACTACATGAAAAGAGACATGGAAGAGCTTTCTGATCATGTAGCCCAGGTGGGTATGACCCTGACCCTGAGTAGCATCCTGCCCTCACCAAGAATGATACCGCAGTATAAAGAAAAAATTATCAATTTCAACAATTGGCTATGCTTCTGGTGTCATTCAAAGGGGATCCAGTGTCTGTCAGCCTGGGATGACATGCTCGACAGGCCTCATTGCTTCGCAAGAGATGGATTGCACCTGTCACCCCTAGGCTTTCAAATACTGGCCAAGGCTCTTGCTGCCCCATAGTGCCTTTTTTAGGCAAGGCTCAAAAGTCAAACCCACCTCCGTAAACAGCACAAATAAAAAAATGAGGGTTATGCTACTCAACACCAGGAGTTTAAATCTCAAAATGCATGCGCTCGAAACACTCCTCAGTATGGAGAATGTCGACATTTGTGCAGTAACTGAAACCTGGTTCAAGGCTCCACAGAGCACCCCAGCACTACTAGGCTACAACTCATACCACACATTTTGGCCACAGAACATGGACCGAAACACAAAAGGAGGGGGTGTATCCATATTCATCAAGGATACCTACACCTCCAGGTTAGTGGAGCAGCATGATACCTCCGAGATCATCCATGTGCAACTAACATCAGGCAAATCTACAGTGCAAATTCTGGCCTGCTACAGATCATCCTCCATGACCCAAGACCACCACTCCGCCTTTCTGGAGACACTGGAAAACATGAAGGTCCTACCGAACACCCTGATATTGGGTGATTTCAATTACCCTACCGTTAACTGGGAAAACTACTAAAGTACAAATTCCCAGGTCCAGCGCTTCTTGGAATTTATCAACTCAAATGCTCTGGATCAGCTGGTAAACTCCCCTACCAGAGGTGAAAACATATTGGAACTGGTCATCACCAACATGGGTGACAGGTGTTCCACACCAGAGGTCAACCATCACTGGTTAGATCAGACCATAAACTAATCACTCTGGATGTCCACACCCCACCACCACCCCCAACTAAGGAAACCACAGTAAACAACTTTTCTAAAGCAAACTTCACCTTACTTAAGACAGAGGTGGTAAGTTTCACAGCCCCCACGCTAAAGGATAATGCTGCCCAAGATGCAGAAACCTTTACAAATGCACTCTATGAGAACCTACAAAGATGCATGGATCATGCCATCCCTAGCAAAACCAAGATTCACTCCCCTAAGAGAAGGAAACCAGTCTGGTGGACCCTTGCCATAAACAGGCTATACAATAGAAGGAGGAAACTAGTTCAGAAAAAAAGCAAATCCCAAGAAGGAAAGAAATCCCTGATCAGTATCAGTAAGAAACTAAGGTCCTTCATAAAATCCTCCAAGGTTAACTTTGAAAGAAAAATAGCCAAGGATTCAAAAGATAACCACAAAGCCTTCTTCAGCTATGTCAAGAATCTAAGTAGCAACTCACAGATATGCTCTGCGCTAGTGCAAAATAACACAAAATATACTGAACCCAATGATATTGCCAACATCCTGGCAGATAGATTCAGTGCAAACTTCAACCCCCCCCCACCCCCTAAAGGGCCCACAACAATACCGGAAAAGTTTAGTGTCCCAGAAATCACAGACGCACAGGTGAAAACAGCCCTTTCAAAAGCCAAAAGCACAGCATCAATGAGGCCAGATGGTGTCCCAGGCTGCGTCTTGCATGAGCTACAGAACGAACTAACCCCCCACCTAAACACACTGTTCAACCTCAGCCTCTCCACAGGCTATGTGCCCATAGAATGGCGCACAGCAATGGTTATTCCACTCCACAAAGGAGGGGCCACAACTGACCCTGGTAACCCATAAGCCTGACTAGCCTGGTCTGCAAGGCTATGGAGTGCATCATCATGGAACTCATTAACAATGACATTGGGAACCTCCAAACACTTGAACCGACACAGTTCGGCTTTGTTAAGGGCAGATCATGCCTACTAAACCTGGTTGACTTCTTCGAGATGGTCACCAAGGCCATAGATGAGGGGAAGGTGGTTCACACAGCCTACCTTGACCTCGCCAAGGCTTTCATCACCATTCCCCACTCGGGAATTATAGAAAAACACACCAGCCTGAACATAAACCCCTACGTCATGAGATGGGCTGCCAATTGGCTTACAGACAAAACTCACACGGTTAGAATAGCGGGCTCCAGGTCCGACTTTAAACCAGTCACAAGTGGTGTCCCACAAGGCTCGGTCTTGGGACCCCTACTGTTCAGCATATACTTTTCAGAAGTACAGGCAAACACAGGAGGACTATGGCTAACCAAGTTCGCCGATGACTGCAAACTGGGAGCCATAACTGACTCACCGGCTGACACAGACATTCTCCAAAAGGGCCTTACTGAGACAGACACCTGGTGTCAAAGTCATGGTCTCAAGCTAAATGCCAAAAAATGCATAGTCATCCCGTTTGGGAAAAACAAAACACCCATGAATTACCACATAGGTGGCAGCCCCCTTAATACAGAAGACGTAATAAGAGATCTGGGGACCCAGGTAGATAGTAATCTCTCCTTTGACAATCATATTGCCAAAGTAGTTAGGAAATCCTTCTATGTAGGCCATTTAATTACTAAAGGGTTTGCATCTAGAAATAAAGAGGTTATAGTGCCCCTCTACTCGTCACTCGTCAGACCCATCATAGAGTACAATGCCCCGTTTGGGATGTACCTCACAAGACACTTCCAACAGCTGGAAAGACCACAAAAGTACCTCACCAAGAGGATTACTGGTCTCAAACATATGTCCTATGCAGCCCAACTGGAAAAACTCCAGCTGTACTTAGTGGCATATCGCTTACTCAGAGGTGATCTCTGCCTGACTTACAAAGCCATGTCCAACTCAGAATTGATGGACATGCTCCACCTAAAGAAATCCAAGTCACTGCGAGCCACTTGCTCTAGTGAGCTAAACCTCACCACAACAATAAATAGAACATGCTGCAGGGATAGATTCCTTTCACAGAGGCTCCCCATGCTTTGGAACAAAATTCCTAACTGCATTAGGCAGAGCCCCTCACTAACACTCTTCAAGAGAAACCTTGATGAGTGGATGGGTAACAGAAAATACACCCCTGGGATCACTTCATTGGCTCTTCTTGACAGAGGCTCAGTTAATTAATCAATGGGGTGGCGAAAGCTGACACACTCTGGCTAGGCTTATAAATGCCCTTGGGCAGATAGCCTAGTACCTACCTATGAACCTATGAACCTAAGTTCAAAAATGTGAAAGATGAACTTCATAAAGTTAAAACACACTTTGTTAACAATATTAATAGTTTGTTCTTAAAGCATTGCTCATCTAATCCTTGAGATAATACCAATCTCATTCTACAGTAAAAACACATAACACTTCATGGAATTCTTTGCGGACAACTCGCAAATAATAACATAGTGAATTATTGATGATGACAACGTAAACATTAATAGCAAATAGAAACCATGAAGAATCAATAGTTCCCAATCAGAAACCTCCTCAAAGATTGGCCGAAGTCCACAATGAAGTGCTATCATTAGTTAAAAACCCAGCTCAATCTCCTATCAAATCAGAGAAAGCCTGACCAATAAAAATCTAAGCTGTACAAGTTCGGCATATCAGCTGAAAAACAAAGCCAATCCTTGTAACTTGTTGCTCCTGAGCCTTTTACAATATAAAAATCACTGTTGAATAGCTCCACACACTTTGTAATTATATATCAAATGACAAAAAACTTTTAAAAGAGCTGTCTAAAGCTAATTTTAAATGACTCACTAATGACAAATCATGAATGTGCCATTTCTGGCAGCAGTGGTAGTGACAGTGAATCAAAATCGAAAACGACCAATAGTAACCAGTAAAGGGCCACCTCATTAATTGGTTAAACACTGCTGCAACTAACTACTATTGGTGATGCTACACTACCATTCAGCTAGTTAAGCCAATGAAGGTTTAACCTACATAAAACCATCCTGTTAAGGAATCTGCTCATCGGCTCCTAAAAGTAGAGGCTGATCTTTTTGTCTGATTATGCTCCAGACCAGAAGTGTATCCCTCACTGGTAAGATCAGACCATAAACTAATCTCACTGGATATTCACATCCCGACCCCACCCCCTGCCCAAAAAACCACAGTGAAAAACTTCTCTAAAGCAAATTTCACACTCCTCAAAACCGAAGTGGAATCCTTCAAAGCCCCCGGGCCTGTGGAAAATATAGCCCAGACCGCATAATCCTTTATAAACGCATTTTATGAACACCTTCAGGAATGCATGGATCATGCAATCCCAAATAAAACCAAGACCCAATCCTCCAAAGACAGACGTCCTGTCTGGTGGACCCCAGCCATAAACAAACTATACAATAGAAGGAGGAAGCTACTACATGATAGAGCAAAATCCCAAAAAGGGAAGGCATCTCTGATCAGTGTTAGCAAAAAACTACGGGCACTCATAAAATCGTCTAAGGCCAGCTTCGAGAGAAAAATTGCACAGGACACTAAGGATAATCACAAGGCTTTCTTTAGTTATGTTAAGAACCTGGGTGGGATTCCCAGATATGCTCAGAATTAGTCCAAAATGACAAAAAATACACCGAACCCACAGACATTGCCAACATCCTAGCTGACAGGTTCAGTGCAAACCCCCCCTCCCTCCCCACCAAAAGGGCAAATATCTATCCCAGCAGAGTGCTGCCCCCCTGACATCTCAGATGCTCAGGTAAGAGCCACCCTCTCCAAAGCAAAAAACACAGCATCAATGGGACCAGACGGTGTCCCGGCTGCGCCCTACATGAACTCCAAGAAGAGCTAAACCCAAACATAAAACTAAACATAAAACTACTGTTCAGTCTCAGCCTTACCACAGGATATGTACCCAAAGAGTGGCGTACAGCAACAGTGGTCCCTCTCCACAAAGGTGGTGCCTCAACGGATCCTGGAAACTATCGTCTCATAAGCCTGACTAGCTTGCTCTGCAAAGCTATGGAAAGGATCATCATTGACCTCATAAAAAAAGATACTGGGGACCTACAGACACTGGATCCTACCCAGTTCAGCTTTGTTAAGGGCAGATCCTGCCTCTTAAACCTGGTCAATTTCTTTGAAACAGTCACCAAGGCCATTGACAAGGGGAAGGTGGTCCACACAGCCTACCTGGACCTCGCAAAAGACTTTGATACAATACCCCACTTGGGCATTATAGATAAGCTCACCAGCTTAAATATAAACCCCTATGTCACTAGATGGGTTGCAAACTGGCTCAAGGACAGAACCCACATGGTTAGAATTGCTGGAGCCATGTCAGACTCCAAAACAGTTACAAGTGGCATCCCACAAGGCTCAGTCCTGGGACCTCTCCTTTTCGGTATATATTTCTCAGAGGTACAGGCCAACATGGAAGGACTGTGGCTGATCAAGTTCGCAGATGACTGCAAACTGGGCGCTATAATCGACTCTCCAGCCGACACAAGCATTCTCCAAAAGGGCCTCATAGAAACAGACAACTGGTGCCAGAGCCATGGCCTCAAGCTAAACGCCAAAAAGTGTATAGTCATCCCCTTTGGCAAAAACAAAGTGCCCACAAATTACCACATAGGTGGTAATCCATTAAGTACAGAAGAAGTAATTAGGGACCTGGGGACCCAAGTTGATAGCAATCTCTCATTTGACAACCACATGGCCAAAGTGGTTAGAAAAACATTTTATATAGCCCACCTACTCATGAAGGGATTCACATCTAGATCAGGGGAGGTCATCATGCCTCTTTACTCATCCCTCATCAGGCCCATAATTGAGTACAATGCCCCTTTTGGGATGTACCTTACCAGACACCTGCAGCAACTGGAAAGACCCCAAAAGTGCCTCACCAAGAGGATCAAAGGGCTCAAACAGATGCCATATGCTGCCCGGTTAAAGAAACTCCAGCTCTACTCAGTTGCATACCGCCTGCTCAGAGGCAATCTGTGCCTGACGTATAAAGCCATGTCCAACCCAGAATTAATGGACATGCTGCACCTCAGAAAATCCAAATCCCATCAAGTTACGCGCTCGAGAGACTTGAACCTCAGCACTGAAATAAATAGGACATGCTGGAGGGACAGATTCATAACCCAGAGGCTCCCTTCACTCTGGAATAAAATCCCAGTCCAGGTTAGGCAGAGTCCCTCATTGACTCTCTTCAAGAGGAATCTTGATGAGTGGATGGGGATCATAGGTTTACCCTGGTATCACTTCTGTGTCACTGTTAGACAGAGGCACAGTATACTAACCTCGAAAAAGGGCATAGCAAAATTAATTTAAAATGGGTGGCGAAAGCCAAACACACTCTGGCTAGGCTTATAAATGCCCTAGGGCAGATAGCCTAGTATGAACCTATGAACCTATTACTTCAAACCATCAAACAAATATAAAATAACCCCTCATAGTGTCAAAAACATACACCAAATAGTTAGACCGCACCTAGCAGCTTTCAGCTATGTGATTAGGGCAACAAAACCTATGGCCAATAAAAACTAACAGTTTCTGATCATAACCAGTAAATCTGCATGGTACGTATAATATAACTAGTAAATCAAGTCACTCTAACACAACAATATAGTGATACCAAACACTACTTCTGCATGAAACAAAGAGAAAGATGAACCCCCAAAAAAGCGATCATCCTTCAAGTATAATGGACCGATTGTCAGCATCTAAAACAAACCATACAAGTACCCTACAAGGGATCCAAATGCCAAGGCAACTCCCAAACCAAAAAGCAACCAACAAACTCAGTCAGCACCACTAAATGGATTAATAGATCAAAACACCCACTGCAGAAATCACACACTAATACTACACATCAACTTTAATCACTTAAACAGTGGATGTTGACCGAGATGGACACAAACATTGCCTCCAACATGGGATTTGAACTATCACCCATATAAATACACCTCATGTGTGTATCACTCAAGAATAATCAAAATACGTAACATCGGGGGAGGAGATTATCGGGGCACACATTGCCAACAATAACCTACAGGGACTAAGCAGTGATTCAACAGGAGGAGTGTATCAACATAATAACATCAATCGTGTAGAATCTTTCTACTGAAAATATCTCAATTTACATTATCAAAAAAGCCTGATACTAATGACATTGATCAGGCTATACATAATATATACAAATAATAATTGTATTGCTATTATCGTTAAGTATGATTAGTGACCACGGGCATAGCTCAGTGTTGACATGGCTAGTGATCTAGGTCTTCTCATCATTTCAAAGGGAATCTAACAATAAATGGCCATATTACAGGACACATTAGCAAATTCAATAATTTAAACAGTGCTTAATAGTGACGTAACAAAATACAACTCTAAAAAAATGCCATCCCTTGGCACAGAACTATAGTACCTCCAAACATTATTCTAGAACATGTCATTCATTTTGGCCATATCCAAAGGCAAATACAGGTACTGAAGCTATCTACTATAACATAGAACAAAATGAAATAGCACTTCCCATAATAAAATATTCACATATAGAGTCACTGGAGAGATGTCCACCAATTCCCAGCACCCATTAAGGGTGAGTCAGTAATCATTAACAGAGCACTATAAAGCTAGTCACACATTCATTTTCTGTGTATGCCTCTTGTTCTTAGAGCTGGTTTCCAAGAAACCTTCCCATTAAAGCCAAAACTCTTATCTGCTTGAAGTTGTAAAATCCATGAGAACTCCCTGCATTCAGTTTGGTTCAAGTTGTCCCCAAGTCTACTACCTTCAAAAACTCTCTCTCAATAAGTAAAACAAAAACTATGTTCTTTCCATCCATCAACCACATGTTTAGCTAAGGCGTTACTAATATCACCTTGACTAATATTCCTCATATGCTCTCTGATCATCTCATACAGCATTCTATTTGTCTTCCTGATATAAAATGGTGGGCATATGCAACACACCTCACTAAATATATTACATTTCTAGTTTGACAATTAGCAACTACTCTGAATATATACTTCCTCCCAGTAACCGAATGCTCACATGAGTTACTGGTATCAATAAGGTGACAAAAGTTACATTTCCCACATCCAGTCGTGCTCTGTGACTTCCTTTCTAAACACCTCATCTTTGGACCGTAACACAACATATGTTTAAAGGAACTCTTGTTCTTAAACGCAAACCGAGGTTCCTTTCCTATCAAAGCATTAATCTCACTGTCCAAAGAAAAAATATGCCAATTCATTTTAATAGCCGCACAGATAGAATTAATGTTCTTTGAATAGTATAAACAAACTGATGGGGCATACCATTTATTATGCATACCTTACTCTTAAATAGGAGCGCAAAACACTTAATGTGATGCACGTTAGGGGGCTCAACTCTTTTTTGGCATACGCTGCTGACTATAGAATGAGATGGAAATCATAACATGAAGATTATTATTTCAGAGGTTTTAACCTCAATATGTCCAGCATGGACACATGTTTGTTTTTATACGGAATGACAAATAGAAGTTTTTCCAAATGCAACATACCTTTCTGAAATCTAAGTCCAGATACCTTTTCAACCAGTACCACTTAGCACCCTGAAGATGGTAATACACTTGTGCTGGTCAGGCCATCAGAAGTGCTGAATGAAAGCTTCAGAAATTTTTCTGCTGCTAGTTACTAGGTAAGTCATAAGCACCCACTCCTTTATTCAGTAATTTCATATCAGCATGAATATAAATACATTTGCTGTATCGATAAATAGCTAGATCAATCTCTCTTGAAAGGTCTGACACACGAACCCAAGTTTTAGCAACATTATTTTCTGTTACTTAATAGTGGCTATTGTTTACCTACCCATAATCTTGCAATGGGGTGCAACTTGTGTGTAAGCAAAGTGATGAATAGTTAACAAATTACAGTCATACATTCTGGGCTTACAGCACAAGCAAATACAAGACAAATAATTAACAGGTATCTAAGAACTGATTTTTCTGTTTCCACTAGTGTTTTTATGTCTAATTCTGAACCAGGGGTCCAGAGACTTAACATAGGTTCATAGGTTAGTACTAGGCTAACTGCCCTTGCGAGCCATTGTAAGCCTAGCCAATTATCCCTTGTGAGACTCAAACCCTGCACCTTGTGTTTTTAAGGCAAATACCTTAACCATTAGGCCACCCACCCAACCTGCACCAGGCAAGAAAGAGTGCCATTTCTGCTTTTACACTGAGGGTAGGTGTTGACATTGAATCTCAGAAGAAAGAATCTACTATGCAATCCACAACAGTATTCAAATTACGCACTAAATTTTGAAAGAAATTATGCCTAACTGATCCCCAGCTTAGCTTGTTTGGTCAAATGGACATTTTCTTTTAGCTTCTGGTCTATGTTTAATTGATTCATATTCCTATTAACTTTGAAAATATAACCCTATCACCCTCCTCTTTTTTATTTCCTTACATCTGCCCTTATCACTACATCTCACTCGTGAGTTTACTCTGCCATCCTTTAATCAGTGGAACTCAAAAAATCTATTATATTTAGACTAAAATGTTTTGCTTAAAGTTATAGTTTTTGTATATGTCAGTATTGCTTATCAAACGTGTGTTATTAATGAAAGACTTCCCATGATGTCAATCAAGAGGTCATTCGAGCTTCTAATATTTTACATTATTTGCTGCTTGGGCATCTGATTTTTATACAATCTAGTTTTATTTTTTTGATTACCTGGTTCCTTGCTACTTTTGTTCCATTTAACTATAGATACATTTTAATATTGCCAGGTTTCATGTGTTTAACAGTACACCTTTTTTTACTGTTCACTACTTTTGAATATATTTTGTTTTCTGAAGTTTGTCCTCAGGTCACTTGCTTTGTTGAGGACATAACCACTAAGTTAGACTGTAGAGTCATTACATGAGACACTTGAGCTACGAGCTGTAAGCTGAACAATTAAAACGTCAGTTATGGATTTAAAAGTATCCAGTTGGCTTAAGTCTGTTTCAAGATACCAGCAAACATACCTCTCAACTGTCCAGAATGTCCAGATTTTTGCCTCATATTTTTGGCCTGTTCCTCATAAAAGTTGTGGTTTTCTGGTAAATCAATGAGGACTGAAGTCACTAAATAACAACAAATAATGACAGACATTTGAGTTTCAGACTTTGTATCCTTTAGAAAATATCTAACAATGAAAAACATATTCTAACAACTTTCTAAGTTTATAGGATCAATATTTAAAATATGTCCCTATATTTGGCCCATTATCATCCTATTATTTCTTGCTTTGTCCAGATTTCTTGTGCTGAGACATTGAGAGGGATGTCAGCAAAACATGCTTTCAGTCAACAAACACAATTAAAAAAAGGGCACATGCGATACATAGCTAAGTGCTATTAACATAACAATGATAACTCAATTCATGTTTTCTAGTGATGTTACATCATGAAGTTAGAACTCGAGGAATGAATAGATCATAACCTTAGATCTGTAAGAATGAATACATCACAGCATTAGAACTGTAGAAATAATACATCACAGCATTAGAACACTAATAATGAACACAATACAACATTGCAACTTAAGAATGATCAATTCATAACATCTGAACTAAAAGAATGAGCATTCATATCATTACAACTGCAAGATGAATACATCACAGAATAAGAATTGTAAGGATGACTGCATAGTAATATTAGAATTTTACGAATTAATACATCAGAACATTGCAACACTAAGAATGAATACATTTAGAACTGTAAGGATTAGTACATCACAGAATCAGAACTGTAATAATGAGCAAATCATAGCATTTGAACTGAAATACGAATACACCACAAAATTAGAATTGTAAGAATGACTGCATAGTAACATTAGAACTTTAGGAATGAATACATCAGAACATTACAACAATAAGAATGAATACATCACAGCATTAGAACTGTGAGAATGAATACATCACAGTATTATAACTGTGAGAATAAATACATCACTGCATTAGAACTGTGAGAATAAATACATCACAGCATAAGAACTGTGAGAATAAATTCTTCAGTGTTTGAACTGTAAAAATGAATACATCGTAACATTAGAACTGTGAGAATGAATACATCACTGCATTAGAACTGTAAGAATGAATACATCATAAATTTAGAACTGCAACAATGATTACATCACAGATTTGGAACAGTAAGAATGATTACATCACACATTTAGAACTGTAAGAATGAATACATCTCAGCATTAGAACTTTGAAAATGAATACATCATAGCATTAGAGCTGTAGGAATGAATACATCACAGCATTGGAGCTGTAGGAATGAATACATCACAGCATTAGGGCTGTAGGAATGAATACATCATAGCATTAGAACTGAAAAAATGAATACATCACAGCATTAGAGCTGTAGGAATGAATACATCACAGCATTAGAGCTGTAGGAATGAATACATCATAGCATTAGAGCTGTAGAAATGAATACATCACAACATTAGAGCTGTAGAAATGAATACATCACAGCATTAGAGCTGTAGGAATGAATACATCACAGCATTAGAGCTGTAGGAATGAATACATCATAACATTAGAGCTGTAGAAATTACATCACAGCATTAGAAATGAAAGAATGAATACATCACAGCATTAGAGCTGTAGGAATGAATACATCACAGCATTAGAGCTGTAGGAATGAATACATCATAGCATTAGAGCTGTAGGAATGAATACATCACAGCATTAGAGCTGTAGAAATTACATCACAGCATTAGAACTAAAAGAATGAATACATCACAGCATTAGAGCTGTAGGAATGAATACATCACAGCATTAGAGCTGTAGGAATGAATACATCACAGCATTAGAGCTGTAAGAATGAATACATCACAGCATTAGAGCTGTAGGAATGAATACATCACAGCATTAGAACTGAAAGAATGAATACATCACAGCATTAGAGCTGTAGGAATGAATATATCACAGCATTAGAGCTGTAAGAATGAATACATCACAGCATTAGAGCTGTAGGAATGAATACATCACAGCATTAGAGCTGTAGGAATGAATACATCACAGCATTAGAGCTGTAGGAATGAATACATCATAGCATTAGAGCTGTAGAAATGAATACATCACAGCATTAGAGTTTCGGTGATGAATACATCACACCATTATTTATTTATTTATTGACATTTGTTTACTGGGAAAGTCCACTGAGCTAAATATAAACCATTTTCAGTGGAGGCCCAGGGAGGAAAGCTCTGATGTACAAATACAACAAGGTGATTACATTTTTCCAATTTACAAGAGTCTCTACAATGTAAAAATTGGAAATAATATAATACAACTTGCTATATAACATGATTTAGGAATAAAATTAAACAAATGGCAATAAGCAGATGATGCAAAAGTCAACCAGTTCAAAAAATAATCAGATATCAGAAAGAATAAAGCAAGGTCTGTTGATTTGAGATTGAAGCAGGTATATGTTATATATCTGATATTAAATATGAAATGAAGAAGAAAGCAGATAGAAAAAGCTTGATAATTTACATGAAGTTAAGGTTAGAAGTAAGAGTGCCTAAAATGAGGAAGCAAGGGTTTTAATAATGATTGATAGGGGAGAAGGACCCTTAGAGTAGAGGAAAAGTATGGTTTAGGAGGTTAGATAGTCAATGCTTTGTCTAAGGTCCAGGGAATGGGAGTTAGGTGATAACATTAGTCAAGGAGGAGCAGTTGCAGATCTAGTTGGAGAAAAAGTGTTCATGGATGGCAGTCTTGAGTTTGATAGGGTGTTGTTCAGAGTGGATGGAGGAGGGGAGATTATTCCAAAGTCTAGCCATAGTCCAGGAGTATAGGAGTTTACCTGCAGGTAGATTAAGTTTGTGGACTTTTAGTAGGTTTTGATTTTCTGAGCATAATGACCTAGTAGGGACATATAGACAGAATAAAAAGCTGAGTGAAGGGTAGTCTTGTGGTTTGTAAATGAGTCTATGAGAGATAGTTAGTTGAAGGTGTAGTAGGTAATGAGGGAATTCAAGACAATGAAGATTTCTTAAGGCTGTACAGTGATGAGTTGAATGGCGGCAGTTAGATGCAAATGTGGCAATTTTGTTGTAACAAGACTCTAATTTTAATTTTGGAGAGGACTGCAGATTAGTTAATAAGGGAGCACCATATGTTAGGGAGGGAAGAAGGTAGGAGAGTGCAAGAGCTTGTTTGGTTGTAGAGGAAATGAATTTATTATGCCTGTAGAGGAGCCAAGATTGTTATGGGTTTTAGAGATATTAGATTGGATATGTAAGTCAAATTTTAGGTTGTCATTTATAATGACACCTAAGAGTTTGGTACTAGTTACATGTTCAAGTTTTATTGAATTTAGAGAATGTTAAAGTCTTGTGTATTGATAGAGGTATTTTTTGGGGGGTGAACAACATGAGTTTGTTTTTTTTTTGCATTTAAGGAGAGATGATTTTCGTGGAGCCAAGTTTCAACAGTAGAGAAAGCTGTTTGGGTCATTTGTTGAAGCATAACAGGGTTTTGGGCAGAGCAGACTATGGTTGAATTGTCTGCCTATTGGACTAAAGAGGAATGTGGTATGGCTTGGTGTAGGTTGTTAATGAATATGTTAAATAGAAGCAGACCAAGGATTGAACCTTGTGGGACACCTGTAGGGTTGTCGAGGTAGGGAGAGAGAGAATGTTGCCATTTGACTGCATGTGCCTATGGTAGAGGTAGCTTTTGAACCAGTTAATAGATTAAGAGGATAGTCCTAAGGAAGAACGTTTAGAGAGAAGGATAGAATGGGATATAGTATCAAATGCTTTAGAAAGATCTAGAAAGAGAGCAGATGCAATGTGTCCAAATCACGGATTTTATTGATGATGTCTAAGAAGAATATTAGTGCAGTGGAAGTACTGTGGCCAGGACGGAATCCGTGTTGGGTTGATATGAGGATGTTGTTGTCTAACAGATAGTGGACTAGTTGTTTTTGGATACATTTTTCAAGAATTTTCTAAATAGGGGAGAGAAGAGTGATGGGTCGGAAGTTAGAGATGTCAGAAGAAGGGCACCCTTTATGGAGGGGTAGAATAATGTCTTTTTTCCATAAGAAGGGAACATCTGTTAATAATAATGCTGATAGGATAGGCTACTGTATCAGCTACAGTCTTACGGAATTTGGCAGGATATTGTCATCTGAGTTAGAGCAGGGTTTTAGCTTTAGCAAACTTTTTTTATAGTGGCAGTGGTAATAGGGGAGAGATTAAATTCAGTTTGAGTAAGGGGTTTATTCCAGTTTTGTGTAGGAATATTTAGGGATGTGGTATTATTTGGGAGGTGGGAAGAGGAGGAAGTATCAGGCTGATGCTTGTTAGATAGAGGGGAGGAAAAGGAGGTTGTAAGGTTAGCTATTGTGTCAATGAAATATGAGTTACATTTGGAGAGAATAAGGTCTGGTGACATGTCTAGGAAAGGAGAAGGGTTGGTTTTAGTGCCAGAGTTCAGTGGATTATTTATGGAAGACCAGAATATTTTGGGGTTATTTTTCCTGTTTGATTGTAGGTTCCAGAAGTTGTGATATTTATCTTTGTGAATAAGTTTATTTGAAAGGTTTTGGAGTTGTTTATAATGGTTTAGATTAGTAGGGATGCCAGAATTTAGCCAAATCTTCCAGGCTTTGTCCATGTTTCTCATGGTTTCTTTTGTAGTTTTGGAAAACCAAGGGGTATGATTGGATTTGGTTCTAATGGATCTAATAGGTGCCAGGCTGTGGAGAATGCTAAGAAAAGTGTTATTGAAATACAGAAGGGCATCATCTAGTGGTAAGGTTTTAAGACAGTGCCAATTATGGGTACTAAGAATAGCACTGAATCTGTTGGGGCAGAATTTTGATAAATTCTGTGTGATTTGAATCTTATGGGAATTTAAGAGAGATGCACAGTTAAGGATGGTGTAGGCTGGGAGATGATTACTAAAGGAATTTGCAAGGGTGCCGGCAACTGGATATTTAGAGGGGTCTGAGACCAGGATCCAGTATAGAATTGAGCCATTGTTAATTCTGAATTTATATCTAGTAGTAGAAGTAATACGTTGAGTAAAGTGGAATAAGTTAATACTATTAGGGGATTGGATAGAGTAGTAGCCCAGTCTATGTTCATGTTACCTAAAATAATGGTTTAATTTTTTATTGAGAGGGTGATCCAAGAAATAAAGTTTTCTAGAATTGGGGTATTATTCACAGGTGGAATATAGATGACTATAATACAGAGTTTGTTTGAGTTGTTAAAGTCAAGGAAAGAAATTCAGATCTCAGCATTATGGAATTGAGGAATAGGATTAGGAGAGGTGGATAAGTTAAAGGTATTAGGGTAAATTAATGCTACACCACCTCCTTTTGTTTGTTGTCTGTCAGCCCTGAGTACATTGAAGTTAGGAGGAAGGAATTCAGAGTCCTGGCTGTTGGGTTTTTCAGCCAGGTTTCAGTAGCTGCTATGATGTGTGTATTATTTTGGGTTAGCCAGGCATGAAAGTCAGAGGTTTTATTGCAGATGCTTTGAAAGTTAATGGTTATTAAATGGAGGCTTTTAACGCAGGAGGGACCTGGGTTAGGGTGTATGTCACCTGAACTTATAAGCGAGGAGATGAAGAGAATACATTTGTATAGAGTGTCTTTCAGCATGGAGAGAAAGAGGGAAGGAAGCTGTACTAGACTACTGTGTTTGAAGGGTAGTGAATAGTTAGTGGCAAGTATCAGGGGTTTACTGAGAGGAGAATATGGGTAGAGGCTAGGAGAGATTAGAGAGTAGTAGTGTTCTCTAGGATAAGATTGTGAGAGAGTTGGGTTGAATCTAAAAGTTTGGGGAGTATGGGCCAAGTGTTGTGAGGTTAGAGAGAAGTAGCAAGGCTATAGTAAAAGGGGGTAGGTATTTCAGTGATGTGGCCAGGGATGACTTAGTGAGAGGTAAACTATGGGGATAAGAAAATGATCTAGTTGGAAGATAGATGAAGAAAATAGTTGTGAGATAAGTGGATATGAGGGGGATAAACATGACTTGTTATTGATTGGTGGGTCTAGGAGGAAGAGGGATTGACAAGGGGGAAGTGAGTGTAGGAGGAAGAGGGTGTGGCTAGGGGAGGAAGTGGGAGTGGTGAGGAGAGGATAAATGTAGTTGGTCTAGGGGTGGGTGGGAAAGGGGGTAGGGTAGAGGAGTGGAGTGGAGTGAGCCCAGAGCAAAGTGGAGGGCAAACAAAGCAGGGCTACACCTGAATTCAAGATATCCCACCAAGAAAATAAAGTGTAACAGTCTAAGTTAATGGTCAATAGGCAGCAATATTCAGACAGAAATGGCAGTCTATGCTAGAAGGAAAGACTGCGACAAACAAACTTGAGCAAAAGGGCTATCGAGGGAGTACAAGTGGAGGAAACATTTGCATGGACTTTTAAAGTCTAAATGGGTGGGCAGCAACTCTGAAATTTAAGCAAGAAAGGCAGCCTTGGTGATGCACAACACTAAAATTGCAGGGAACCTACATAAGCGGGAATGTTAAAACTTCAATGGGATTAACAGTTACAGAGTTAAACCACATACATCAGTGTCTTTTACAGTGTCTTGTCAGTCTGATCTCTTACCTGTAGAAGCTCCACAGGAGTAAGGGTTGAATTCAGGACAGAGGCAAGCATGTTGGCAGAAATTACAATAAGATCCAGGTGGAGTGACCAAGGATTAGTACCTACAGAAAGGGAGAAAATCAGGGGCCCAGCAATATATTCAAGAACTGGCTTATTCAATTTTTTTAAGTATAGAGAACAAAACACAGAAATAAAACAGATTAAGCAACAACCAATCCTAGAAATGTAGGAAAGCATGAGTGAGGGTACAGTGAGAGAGGTCAGGGACTAGCTAAGATGGAGTAGGGGAAAGAAGTATATCTAGAAATAAGAAATGTTAGTAGCCAGACAGGGAATGAGTGAGGAAATGGAGTTTGAGGAGGGAAGCAACAGTATTGAGTTTTAGGAGAGGCGTCAGTACAGGTTAGCGAAGGGAGAGTTTGAATTTTGGAAGATTAGAGCAGTCAGGACTGGAGGGAGAGACACCATGTTAGCATAACGGGAGCAAGTGAATTGTAAAACAGCAAGGCAGAAATGGTATAAACACTCTAAAATACTGTCCAAATAGGAAAAAGTTATAAAAATTCTGCAAAAGTACATTCAGAGATGGAGTAGGGGAAAGAGGTGTATCAGGAAATAAGAAATGTTAGTAGCCAGACAGTAAGAACATTAGAAATGTAGTTATGAATATCTCACAGTACTAGAAGTGTAAAAATGAACACATCACAACATTAGAACTGTGAGAATGAATGCATCACAGCATTAGAACCCTTTCAGCACTCACCACTGTATAGTACTAAAACAACTAAATTGGTTATTACTACACCATCAACTGACATATACACAGCTTCTTCCCACCTACAAAATTATCCAGAATCCATCTGCTTGTCCAGCACTAAATAACATTCTACACAATTATGATCCTAGTCAGTCATTATACTCCAATGACCAAAAATTCATGTCTGTCCACAAACCTATCAGATCTGTTGGGCATAGTACTCATACCATGTTTCTAAGGCATGGAACTTCTTATCTCCTTATCTCTATCCATCAGATCAATACCTTCCTGCCCATCCTTCAAAACCATTCGGAAAGACTTTATAGTCAACAGTTTGCTGTGTTCTTGCTAAACACCAGAATAAACTATATCCCTAAATGTGGACAAATAACTATTCTTACCTTATATCTCCTTACTCTCCCTTCTTCATTCACTTCCTTACTTCTATCAATTTATCCTCCCTGGCTTTTATCTCACTTTGTATTGCAATTCCTGTTTGTATTATACTAACTTACCTTTAATTTCTCTATAAGCTGGCTAAATTTTCTCTAACTGTTAAATTATTGTTATATAACTTGTATCTATTCTTAACCCATGTTTCCATATTATGTCTAATTTGGTATATTTATTTAAATTGTATTTGTTTTTTGTATTATTTTTAAGGACTGTAAAATTCTTATTCTTAAAATGTTTTGTAATACTTTGGAGCTTTTCTCCCCTGGCTTCCACTGAAAATGGGCTCCTACCTAGTCAAACTTTTCCAGTAATCAAATGTCAATAAATAAATAAATACTAATAAATTAGAACTGTTAAGAATGAGCACATCACAGCATTTGATCTATGAGAATAAATACATCATAGTGTTAAAACTGTAACAATGAATACATCACAGCATTAGAACTTTAAGAATGAGGAACTCACACCATTAGTTCTATATGAATGAATACATTATAGCATAAGAAGTGAAGTAATAAATACATCATGGAATAGAACTGTAAGAATGAGTACATCACAGCATTAGAACTCTGAGAATGAATACATCATAGCATTAGAACTGTAGGAATGAATGTGTCACAGCATCAGAAGTGTAAGTATGAGAACATCACAAAATTAGAGCTGAAAGACTGAATAAATCACAGTTAGAAGTTCATGAAAGAAGCTTTAGAACTGTATGAAAGAGTATAGCACAATGTTAGAACTGAAAGAATGGACATATCACAGCTTTAGAACCGTATAACTTAATCCTACAGGGTCAGTGGTGCATCATGTAGCAGATTTGCATCTGGTGCAGAAGGTTGTGGGTTCTATTCCCACACCAAGTAGATGGAATGCTGCCACTGCAGTGTAGTATACGGGGGTGCTGTATTGCTCTTTAAATGAAACAATAAACCAATGACCTATCCATAAAAAGTTGGTGGTATAAATGATCCCATGGGACACATCAAAAAGATTAGGGGTTGCTTTATTATAGAAATGCTTTTCCATCTTTCTTTCATTATTTACAAATTTATTATGGTTACACTCTATAGCATACTTTATATATCATAATAAAGCACTTTACATGATTATATTCCTAAGTACATGTAAAACCCAATTCAACCCCCCATCCTTTCCACCATAACCATGTTTTTATATCACATATTACTTCCTCATTACTTTTATCATTTGCTATACAGCAGTTCTTCACATCTTCTTCTCTATAAATACCAAATAGCAATGAATAAAATGTTATCCAATGTTTCAAGTTCTTTTTTACTCCCTGTCATATTTCAGATGCAATGCATGTCCATATCAATATTTTTAAATACTTTCTAATCATAAACATAATTGAATAATGTCCAAAAACTTTCATTTTTTTCTTGCTGTCCAAAAAACAAAGTTGTACAGATATCATACATTCTTGGTTTTATCATTTCATATTTCATATTACTTTTCTCTGATAGTTTGCCCAATAATCAAAAAAGACTGGAATCTTTCCTGCCTTTTCCTTATTGCTTTTTATATTCACTCCCACCCCACATTGTTTCCAAGGACCAATGTAATAATTTGCTTACATTATTTTTATAACTTTCTTTCCTTTCCATCTCTACGTCATCAGTTATTCATATCTTTATTCTACTTTCATATTCCTTCTCTTCCAAACTTTTTGTTTCTCTTTTTCTTTTTTTACCTGCACCCATCCACGTACCTTTTTATTTTTCAAATAAAAAAATGTCCTTGTATTGTCTTTTTTAACACCCAAAATAATCCACTCACATCCACACAATCGCACACTTACCTGAATCCGACTCGTAACATTCTACCACAGCACTGAAAATACCGAAACAACAGAAATGGACAACCGAATTCTTTCCCTAGGAAAAAATTGGGGTTTCATTTGCTTCGATATTTTGAACATTCGCTAAAATAAGGTTGATCAATCAGTGTTCAATTGTTTAAGTGTTTGCTGATCTAATATAGACCCATAAAATCTTTTACTAGTGCTTCCCGGTAGCTCGGCTTAACAGCCTTTCAAAGGAATAATTTTTGCACAAAAATGCAACAACTTTAAATGCACATTAAGAGTCTAATTAACACATCATCATTCAATTACACAATTGTTAAACATTGA
Organism: Protopterus annectens; assembly: GCF_019279795.1. Taxonomy (NCBI): domain Eukaryota; kingdom Metazoa; phylum Chordata; order Ceratodontiformes; family Protopteridae; genus Protopterus; species Protopterus annectens. The sequence continues at coordinate 441,183,271 of NC_056740.1, read as the reverse complement.
AACATTGCACATTAACCCTTTACAAAAAGTATTCACATCCAATTTTCAATATACAAAATGTAAAAATATACAAAAATAATTGAATGAATAGATGATAAATGTAAAAGCACCCAGGATATGTGACGTACATGAACATACTCATGTATATTGGAAACATACCCATGTATATTAAAGACATGCCAGTGACTAATAATGCCATAGCAAGATTCTATAATAAAATTCTGTGACCTTATAAAACATGAATAATCTCATTTAAACATAACAAAAAAAATTTGTGATGAAATAAAGACACACTCACGTGTTAGTAAGGCTGAATGACTATCCTTAACACAAGCCCTCAAGAATACTAAAATGTTAGGAAAATGCTCACCTAAAGAACATTCCCTGAAAATACCTTTTTTGACTTAAATACTAGCAAAAATGTTTAATATTCTAATCTGATACACAAAGTGTTTATATTAACAAACATAATATTAAATTCCTGATTTAAACCCTTAGGAAAGAATGTACCACAATTAATAATAAATGTTGTCTCTAACTTTAATAACCCACTGAGAAAATCATCACCTTGTTTATTGAGAGGTTTGGCCAATATGCTGAAAAACAAACTAATGTCAGAACCAGCATGGGCTACCTGAAAATGATGTGCCATGGGATTTTCAACCCTACCATGTTAATCACCCAAATGTTCCATAATACAATTTTTTTGCCATTCTTTTAGTTTGTCCCATTTACCACCTTGTGGGTTCACACCCACAACCTAGGATGTAAACAATCCCACAGGACCAGCAATTGAACAAATCCATGGCCTTGAACTTTTTCTAAGTTCCGAACTCTACTACATATCTTACAATGTCCACATGAATAACATCCTGTATGTCCCCAATTTCCCTTAACTTTCATCATATTTAGCAGTTCCATCAAATTTGAGAATCTACTGTAAGGGAACGTTATTCTCTTGGGGAATAAGCCTGCAATGGTGAGTTCATTTGCAACCATGGGCAAAAACCTCTCTACAACCATCCTTAAGCTCTTAGAAAAAGGGGAATATTTAGAAACAAAAAATAATTTCTCCTCACTATCTTCATTAAACACATTTTTGAATTTTGCCCTAAAAACACCTGGTGTATTTTTGAAGGAACTGTGTTTCATTGGGAAAAATTCCCAAACCTTCTTTTAGCTTTATTAAGAACATGTGAAGTATAGCCTCTCTCCAACAGTTTGTGTCTAACTTTCAAAAATTCCTCTTTCACAGTATGCGTATCACAAGTGTTACTGAAAATGTGGTTGTATTCACTATGGGATAATGCAGCCAATAAATGGGGGGAACGCATACTACCAGCTGATAAGAAATTATTAACAGCTGTCTCCTTACTAAAAGGCCTGAAAGATATTACTTCATCATCTGTCACAAAAAATTCTAAATCAAGAAACTGAACCCTTTCCCTATCAATTCTATATGTGAATTCCAACCCAAAGTTGTTATTGTTGAGGCTATCCACGAATTCTTGAAACTCTGAGATATTGCCCCTGCAAATAATAAAAAAAAATCATCTATGTATCTGTTATAGATGATCACATGACGTCTGAAAAATTCAGTACTATAGATGTACAAATTTTCAAAATGATTCATAAAAATGATGGCATAGGAGGGGGCATATGAAGCTCCCATCGCAGTATCCTCCTTTTGTAAAAAATACTGCTTGTTAAACTTTAAACAATTATGTGCTATTTTCAGCCTGGGACTCAGTCATTTGCATGTTTTACTCAGGTTGATAGCAATCTGAACTTTGACCACCATGTATCCACAGTAGTAGGGAAATCCTTCTATGTGGCACATCTTATAAGTAAAGGCATTGCCTCTAAATCTAAGCATGTTATAATACCATTATACTCAGCCCTCATCAGACCAATAAGTGAGTACAATGTTCCCTTTTGCATGTACCTCACCAGATACCTGCAACAACTGGAGAGACCACAGAGGCTTCTCACCAAGAGATTACAGAGTGCACAAAACAAGTCTTAGATGGAAAGACTGAAACCCCTGTCGCTGTATTCTGTCTCATACAGGTTGTTAAGGGGTGACCTGTGCCTGGTTTACTGGGCAGTCTCTGACTTGGCCCTGCTGGAAATGCTACATATTCTCAAATCAAATTGCAGAAAGGTCACTCACTCCAGGGATCTTAACGTAGCCTCTGAAATGGACAGGTCATGCTGGGGAGATAAACACATATCCCAGAGACTGCCACTTCTCTGGAATAAACTTCCAGTTAATGTGAAACAGATTATCTCCCTGACCCTCTTCAAACACAACCTAGATCAATGTATGAGTGACCATAAATTCACTCCTGGGGTGGTGTCCATGTCACTCCTGGACAGAGGAAGTCATTATTCACTACCAAAGACCCTTACCTCTGTGAACCTCATTCACCTAATCACGGACAATTGGGGCAACTCTGGATAAATATGTCTTGGCTTGTAGGGATTCTAGGGCTGTTAGCCTAGTAACCTCCTATGACCCTATAAGTTACTTCACTGTCAGTTTGTTCAACCCATGTGCTATCTGATCTTGAAATCTGTGTTTTGGCCACTGGTACCCTCTTTCTGACCTCCTATTTCCAACAGAACATTTTATCCTAGATTTCTTTGTTGTAACAATCTATCACTTTATACAGATGTAGGTAGTTCCATGCCATAGTATTTTGAATGACCAGTCAACTATCACACCTTCCTGTCATATATAATTTACAACCTAAATCATCTGAACTCAATGCTATTGAATGACCCTGCAGTGATTTTCTAAAGTTCTCACTTTGTAACCTGCCAGCACCATACTTTCTACAATGCCACCTTTCTGACCAACCATTCCTTTGTCCTGTAGCAATGGCACTTTACTATCAGGTGCTGCAGTTGCCAGGAACAGCCTTCAGTTACCCAGTCTTATGTGTCTGACCCTCAGATAGACTCAAAGTTGGACATTCCTTTAACATAGAAGGTTTCCAGCCTTCTACAAATGCCAATTGTATCTGCTTCCTTCCCTTCAAGCAATCCTAGACTTTTAAAGATGACCTTGCAAGATATACGTTCTATATCATTCAAGCACTCTCTGTCAGGCCTCTGGCCCATCTTTCAATCTGCCAGTTTTGCTCTCTTGCCTGTGGAATTTAAGTTCTACCTCACTGATGTGTTTAACAAGACTCATGACAGGCCAAATAATCTACAAAACTATTAACAACAAAAGACTCTGTATGTATCAAACAAATCATATTATTAGGTACTCCTGGGATACAGTACCTCTATGTCTGTCTTGCTCAGACTCAACAGCACCACCTCCCATCAATAACTCATTTTCTTGCCATTGGTTCTGATAATCTGTAATGCCTGAAATTCAAATATCCTGCACATATTTCAGATTTCTAAAATGTCTCTCCCATATTTTTTACACTTCCTTCCACCTCTCCATAACCATGCTCATGTACAAAACTTACATCAGTTTTGTACCTGGGCTCTACATCTGTAGCAAGTCCTTTTGCATTCCCATCTTTCTTCTACAACCTGACTGGCATAAGAAACTACCCATGTAGAATTTTTAGTTGTTGGACCCTCAGATTGATCAAGTTTTTTGAAGGGTCTGGGGATGACCATACCTTATCCCAAACCTCTTCATCTCTGTCTTGAATCCCTGTTTTTTGCTAAGCCTTGTATTTTATCATATCTGTTATCTCATTTTAGTCTACATAAATAAGGCCCCTCTGCCCTTCTTTATTGCACACTAATTCAGCTTTGAAGCCACCCTAGTACCCGGTTTACCTGTACGCTTTGTTGTCTTATTCTCCACTTAGTGCATAACTGGAGCTAATGCCACTGCTGACATTGGGATAACTCCTCCTTTTGATGTAATGTATCAATTATTCTGAATTTAATTTCAACTTTTGCCTTGTCTCCCTTAACTGATTTACTTTTCATATCCTATGTACTTGGTAGATATTTCTATGAGATCTCTGATTGCCATCTCCACATCTCTTAATTCACCATATTTCGATGGGATATACCCTGCCAAACCACCTAAGTAAATGCATTAATCCCATGCCTCTCAGCTGTCCAGATTTTTGCATAATGTGCAGATTTTTGCCTCATATTTTTGGCCTGTTCCTCCTAAAACATATGGCTTTCTGACAAATCATTTAGGACTGAAATCACTAAATAATCGCAAGTGTTTGAGTTTCAGACTTAGTAGCCTTCAGAAAATGTAAAGTCTGTTCTTCTATCAACTTTCTAAATTTATAAGAACAATTTTTAAAATCTGTCCCTATTTTGGAGCCTCCCCCTCCCTCCCCCATTATTTTTGGCTTTGTTCAGATTTCTTATTTAAGAGGTTGAGAGGTATAAAATCCCCACCTAACAATATTTTACTTAATGTCAGTCTTTTTTCACTCTTCTACTCCTTCACCACACAGAAACAGATACTCTTTCACCCCAGATTTTATTGCAGGGAGTTTGAGTCCCCTGAATCTATGGGAAGAGTTTGTAACAGACGTAGAACTTAACACTGCATTGGCATAGCCCGTTTCTGTTTGGAGAATGTCCTCCTCTGACTACTAGCTTGGAAAATAGGTATCTATCTTCGCATGTATTGTCTTCCTTACCAACAATTGCAGGTATTTTAAGAATGAACCTTACTGTATAAATTCCAAATTTCTTTTTCCTCTGTTATACTTGATCCAAATTAGCATCATCATTTTAGTTACATTACAACCCTGATGCTATTCCAGAATTATTAAACACATCCAGCACAATTTTATGTGACTATTTCACCTTCTGTGTGAGTACTTTGCCTCCTTCACAGTTCTAATTGCCTCAGGTGATACCCAACTCTTTAATATAGAATTAAGTCCCAGGATAATGGATGGCACAGTGGTGCAGTGGTTGCATTGTCATCTCACAGCCAGAGGTTCTCCAGTTTGATTCTCAGCTGGGGTGCTTTCCATGTGGAGTCTACATGCCCTGCCTGCATTCATGTGGGTTTCATCTGGGTGCTCTTGTTTCTTCCCATGTTATAAAGACATGCATCTGGAGCATTTCTACCTGGGCCTTTGCTGAAAATTGTCTCTGTTCCAAGTCAGATTATCTGGGTAAACAAATGTTAAATAAATAAATAATGGATCCCCTGTATGGTATCCCACTGTAAAATCATTAGATCAGAGATCCCCCTCTTAACTATGTCTTCCATCTCTGGTTTTACTATATCATCTTGAACCAACCTGTAAATCTGTCTCCTGAGCTCTTCTCATGCAATGCTTCCCACACAAACTCTCATCACATTGTATCAAAACCTTTTTGAAATCAGGGTGTACTTTTTGAAATCAGGGTGTACGATTTCAATCCTCCATTATCCCTCTTTCCCTCCACGGATTTTGCATAATATCTGCTATCACTCCCATATAGGCCATAACACTTCTGTATTGACCTCAGACTAAGGAGTTGTGTATCCAAAATGGAAGCAAGAAGCTTAGCTAGGAACCAAAATTAATCATAAACCAGTAAAAACAGTCAGTCCTTCAACAGTTTGCATGGCCCCTCTTAGCTTCATTAGAATTATTTCTCTTACTTACCTCATACAGTTGCTCCATTAACTCAATTCTCTCATAGCCCAAAAGCACTTCTCTGTCTATACTGTTTTCTTTAACTGTCCATGCAATTTCTTCTAAAAAGACGTTGCACTGAATGCTTTCCCTGCATATACGGCTTTCTAGGCCTTGAGATCTAACATCTGGAGCAACACTGCTGGCATGTGAATATAATCAAAAATGTATCCATCTCGAGTGGCAATATATGTGACCTAGACTTCTCTGATACTCCCCCAAAAGCCTATCTTGCCTGCTAGCTTGAACAATATAGTTCTTGGTATATGCATATCTTTTTCTGTCAGTGTAAACCTCCCTATAAATGTCAACCCATCTGTGTTCCCACATGGCACATCCTAAACTATGTTGCAACATTCTGTGTTAATCTTTTTTAACTAAATTGCCTAATTCAAAAGCCATAGTAACTTTAAAATCTTCATGGTCTAACTTATCTGTAGATCCCTCACACCTTCCCATTCCCCAAACAAGCTATTTACAAAAGTTCGTCATCTTTTGTGGGGCCATACTACATTACTTAATTTTCACTTCATTATATAAATAAATTCTGTCAGTCTATAATATCGACTTTCATTTCTCTATTGCCAGTTAAAGCCCATCTTTAAAGATTATTTTTTTAACAAAATTTCCATTTAGTTAAAAATCTTAAACTTTAGAACGATATTACATGACAACACATTGCTAACCGTACTCTGATTAGTATACATAACCATCATGCATTTTTCATACTCAGAACTAAGAGATAACAAAACAACAGTACTGGTATATGCATCTTACTGCGTGAAAACTAATAAACAATACTATAGCAAGCAATAATACTAGCAATCGTGTTTCATGCGAGTCCAGTAGATAGAGAAAAACGTACCCTGGTTCTGTGCATTCTTTCATTTCTAATTGCGTATTAGACCAAGACTTAAGGTTGCAACTGTTAATATGTGTCTTTTGCATCCAGTCATTAGGAATAACTTTCCAATGTTAAAAAATGACTGCAAGGACAGTAGAGACTACACTTCTGATTCAGTAATACGTTGTTAGTGGGAAATATAAATGCAGAGGCAGCAATCCTATTAGCCAGAACTTAAGGGTATCAGTTGCAGGGCGTTCCCTGCATAGTATCCCTCTGATGTTACTTGTATTGTGTTCCCAAAAGGGGAGGACTGCAGGACAAGACCATACTAGATAAAAATACACCTCATCAAATTTACTATGAGCTGCATTTTCTTGCCTTTTACAATGCGGCTTTTTGTGCCACATATGCAGCATTGTAAATTATGACAAGGAAGTTAATAATGGTAATTTTTGGGAAGCACCCAGGCTTAGGCAGTTGGACTATTCCTATTCCTTTATCACCTCCTGTTTTCTTTTAAGCCTGTCCATGACCTGATTAAATGCATCTGTCTTACTGAGTTAGGGTTGTTTAATTTTTGTATTCATCCCTCCATGAGTCACACATGTTCCCCTTGCTTTCTAACAGACTTCTATTCTGCATGCATTGCTATCAAGAGATACTTCACCCTGGGAATTTTGCCTTTAAATCTGTATGGGTGAGTAGCTGTCCCTGCTTGTCACCCATTAGCTATTTTACAAAGAAAATACCTGATGGTATGCCAATGGGTCACTAAAGGACCTTCCCCTCAATTCTTAGATAAATATTATTCCATAAGCATGTATTACTGTTTACAAGAGCATTTCTGTGTCTTATGACCTCACTGTGGATAAGGTACTGCTCCTCCATCTCTTCTGAACTCCAAACCTTTGATCTCCCCTCCAAGAGTGAAGGTAAGTTTGACTTGCAATTAAGACTAATTTCAGAGATCAGCCAGATCGGGAGGATGTGGGTTTCTGGCCCTGTGAAATATGGATCCCATAGTGGCAATCCCATATGCATAGAAATTTGGAAGTTCACAGCCAGTCTTTCCACTTTGAAGAAGGAGCTTAGCTCTGCTAATTTTGGGGTGCTTACTGTCCCAAGTAAAATTCTCAAGCAACCTTTGACATTTCCTAATGAAACTGGTACAGGTAACCTGTGGGAAGTACCTAATCAAAAAAAAAAAAAAAACCCTGGGAAGAATATACATTCTCACTGTAGAAAGGGTAAATATAAACTTCAGCAAGGAGATTTGCCCCTGTATTTTGGTCCATAGTGGCTCTCCGTTGATACTTACCAGAAGCCTCAGTTCAGAGGTCAGAGATCATGGTAACTCCCAGGTAACTGTGTACTTTAACTATTAGCACCACTAACACTAGTGCTGCTTTTTCTGTATACTCATTAAGATAGAAGATTACCATTTCTGTAGCCCCTAACTTTAGACCTGTAATTGGATCCAGTTCTTTGAGTTCCACCAGCAGTGGTACTATATTCTTCAGTATATCTAACAAACACAGTACTCAGACATCTGTATACCATGTTATCATGCTATCTTCTAGCCTATTGCATCCTAATACCACAATCAAAGTACTTATATTTAAGGACAGTGTCAGTCTCATAGGCCACCAACATAAATATTAAGGGAGATCTTTACAGATTTTTCCAACTCTGCTATCCTATATCACTGTTTTATGATCAAATTCATCTCACTAGAAAATTCCATGACAATAACATTGCTTTTTTAAATTTGTCTCCTGGAGAAAAATATTATCACCCTGCCCTTGTTCACCTTTTGCAGCTCTTTCTTCCTTTTTCTGTGACATGAACACGCATTGATAGTTCATGCTCTAATTTTTACTGAACATCTCATATACTTATGTATTCCCATAATGGAGCTCAGCATTTTATGTCTGTTTTGCTCAAGCTGACAATCTACCTTACCCATTTTGGACCCTGGACATCCCCCAAATTGATCTTGAACAAAACATCCTGAGGTGGATTTATAAGTCCCCCAGAGTCAGTAGAAGATATTAATGTAAGGTATTCAGGACTTTCTCCAGATCAGCTAGAAGCCGAAGGGTTTTCTTAACTTTCATTATCACTTTACTTAGTATTAGCTCAAATATAATCAACCACATCCTTAATTAATACAAAAGCTGTACAGCAGTTATAAAACTGCAGTGCATTTCAAGATTGCAGAAGAAACTATGCCATTTTCTATTATAATTAGCCTGCTGCATTTCCATAAATCCCCAATACTGCCGCAAGTTAGAAGGAAAAAAAATGGGTCTTTTCACGATGTAGTCAGTCTGAATGACAGTATTTTAGATCTTTCATTTTATTCATCTTTAACACAATGTACAAATAATTCACTTTAAAAAGATTTTAAAGTTTTTCTTAGTGCACTATCTATTCAATTCATAGTCTTGGGTTATACATTAAATTGCTATAATTACAAAGTTGGCATCATTTTTAATATAAAACTGTCATCAATTGTTCATTCACATCTGAGTGGCATTCATACAATTATAATGCAAACATCTCTCCTTCTATAATGTCAGAAAAGACAATCGAGTCTAAGAAATTGAGTAGTGAAGAACGTGCTTCTTCTTCTTCCAAAACGAAGAAATCTGGGAAATAAAATTTAAACTTAGACTACACCCCACAATGCCAAAAGATCTCAAGGACACAAGTTGTCCACTCTGATAAGCTAGCATGACACTCCTTAGAGGTTCACCAGAGATTAAGAATGCCTTGAGAAGCATTTAAAAAGAATTGACCGTGTGGGGTACAGTTACAGATTTGTAGTACTGTGACAATTATTATGAAGTTAGAGTAGGGGATTAAAGTTCTTAACTATTAATGAACTGCTTCATATAACCAAACTGTGCAAGTTTTAACTCATTCTTCCTCCATACTGTATGGCTCTGAGCAAATCACTTAACTATGCATTCCTTCTCAGGTCATGCCTGAGAAAGAGTATGTGTCCAGTGGGCTGACATGGTTAACAAACACATAAAATAAAAAAAATGAAGTTGTTATCATCTTTATGGCATACAGGGAAAAACAAGGTCTGTCCATGTCTTGGATTAGTTTGTTTCTAACAGTGACTCAGGCACTAATGGTGTGGCAGCTAATACAGGATGTGTCTTTCAGATGAAAGTATGAAGGGTGTTCCTGAGTGTATCAATATTATGCACTTTTGTAGTGATACTAGAGCTATGATGAGTGATGATTGCCATAAAAAATTAAGGGGTATTAAAGGACTGGTCACCACATGGGGGATGTTGCTGCCTCTTTGTGCCTTTGTATGACCATCTACATAAAGATGTCAGGCATAGGGAGGGGGGCTGTCAAGCCATATCCAAAAACCCTAAAATGATCAGTATATATATTACACTGCAGTCTGCCTTGCCCCTGTCTGTCTGCAATACCAGGGCATGCCAAATCCCCTTTACACCCCTCTACACCATCCTGAGGGGGCTGGCAATCATACCCCATGGATAATACAAGGAGTGGACATTGGAGATAATAAAATGGGCAGTTGATGGTGAAGCTGCAGTAATAGGGACCCAAAATTAAACTATTGTGAGGCTTTTATTTGGAGCTTCTCTAAATATATTAAAACTTCACAAACTAAGGTGCCATATTTGGAAAACTATAGCTGAGGAAAAGTTTAATAACCTATGGTTATGCTCAGGCTATAACCCCCAATATAATATTTCAGTCTATAAAAGAGTTGTTTATGAATGCTCTGCACCACTTAAAATTACTGTCTAATAATGATTGAATGTTGTTGTCGTCTTTTCCTCAGTAACATAGCATTATATTGAACTGTTAAACTATCAGGATTTAATCCTTATTTTGAGAAAATTTAAGAAGATACACAATTTTCATGAAACCTTTTCAAGATTCGTATTGTGTATAATTTGTCTGTTGAAGCCAAACAGCAAAGACGAGTTAGGACAAATACAAGTTTTGATCAAGAGTAACCTTTGTTTCAAAATATACTATCTAGCCACACTTTCTATCACTGAAAATGTTTTTAAGTACTCAGTGAACGCATCACTGAAAGCTTCAAAATTATTTAAACAGCTATTTGACACTAATGTGACTTGTACCTAATATTGTTTTTGAGATCTTTCATGATTCCAGATTTTTATCTGACTGCTACATGGTTAAACTGCACTTCAATTTTAAATCTAGTATCCCCATCTCATTGTCTTTTACTCTAAATGCCTACATTTTCAATGTTTGGTGATGGTTTACTTTATAAATTACCAGCTAGATATTATATTTCAAGATATGAATTATGTTTCTTAGCTGGCAATGCTACTATTCATAAAAAAGCCCTGACTGTCTAAATAACAGGTCTATATTATAAAACTGAAAGTGCATTTGTGAGACTACATAAAAGTCTTCACATAATGCACAAAGCCTTAAAAATAGCGAGTGGTCATGTAATCGAATTTTTCCCTAGAGAAAAAACTTACGTGGCCGTTTGCTAAAAAAAAAAAAAAATTAACATCATAAACTAAATATACCAACCCTCCCTAACTAAATATACCAACTCCGAGATCGCACTATAGGGAAGGAAAGGGCAACTCTGTAAAGTTGGCCAACTATCTCCTTGCCCTATGACATATTCATCAAATTGCTTAAATGCGATTCGATGACTATGTGTCGCTGTTTCCGTATTCGCTCAGAAGCCTGTTCATGCTTCTAATATAGACCCTAAATAACGACACAGAAAAAATCAATTCAACCCTTTGGAAAGACTTGAACTTTGCAACTGTTCAAATATTAAACAAGAAAAAACTCAGTGATTGCAGAACACCTTAATTATATCTAAACTCACATCTTTCTTTGGTTGAGTCACTGTTTAGCATAGGTCCAATTTCTTCAAATTATTTGACAAAAATTATTGAAATAGATAAACCAATGGATTGTATTACTTAGCTTAATAAAAATTTCTGGATGATACTGTGCTATTGGAGATCACAAACTGTCTTTGGCAATCTTTTCTGATCATTTACTCATATCATATTGCTAGTTTTGTTGATTATTTTGTAATATAAACTATTGGTAATATTGATAAAAAGATTGTTGAGAAAGGGATCCCTTTATAAAATATCATTCCCACTATAATTCAATTGCAAATTAATAGATTGCCTGTACATGATAGTTATTCTGATACATTTTCTAAATCTTTTTTCAAAATGTTCTTTGAAATGTATTTTATACAGAAAGGAAACACTCTCTAGCAATAGTGCAGGGGATTAAGTCTATTTTCTGTTAACTGACTTCAGCCTTGTATTTCAGGGTTTGACTTCCTTAGCTTCCTTTTGCCTAGTGTGTGACTGAGCAAGTTATTTAACCAGGCAGTTCTCCTCTGCTGAATTTGAAAAGTTTTCTAACCTGAATAAGAAATGCAACTAAATACATTTCTTATCTTTAAATTGCAATCTAGAAGAGTTTTATTACTCAAACCTAACCAGGATCACTCAAATATTAATTATAATGGACCTTAATTAATTATGCTATTAAAATCTTTGCTGTTATACTTTCAAACAGGCTTGTATTTCTCAAAGTATTTCACAATTCCAGTCTGGAGTTTTTTTACTAGGATTTCAGATGCATTATCAGTCTTTAATAATATGCTTTTTAATGCAACCCATTCAGGTTAAAAGACCATCTTACCTTTGTATTCGCTACAGAGACATCAAAGAACTTTGGCAGAAAAGGATATAGCATTTTGTTTAAGGCATCAACAAAATATAATTTTTATATTTATTAAAAGAATTACATGAGTTTATAATACTTCTTCCATGTTTCTCTGGATCAGCAACACCTCTTTTAAGAATTTTTGTCATTAAAGCAGAGACCACAAATTTGCCCGGAGGTGGCACCCATGTCCCTCATGGACAGGGATTGCCAGTGTTGATCACAGACCTGCTCTGTTTATAAATTCATTCTGTGAACTATCCAGAAAGAAAAAATGGAGATACTTGGGATTAACATGGCTAGGCTTGTAAAGGCTCTCAGACTGCTAGCCTAGTACCTCCCCTATAAATCTTTGAACCTAAGAAGGTTGGCCCCTGTCACCATATCAGTTTAGTCTTTGCAGTGGAGGCTTTCATTACCACTATTAGGTTCATAGGTACTTACTAATCTATGGATCTGTGAGGATCTTCATATGCCTAACCTTGAATTTCTATGGTAATTATTGGCACTTATATATTGCAAAATGAATATCCAAAGGTGGGCTGAACAAGTTATATGTTTGTGTAATTAGCTGTTTCCCCTATCCATGATGGCCAGTGGTGTAATACAACGGGTGAATTTGCAGTTACCAACCCATTCATTCAAATTAGACTTAATAGAGTAAGAAAAATACTGTACTTTATGTGGAGTGAAAGGCAGTTCCTTCTGAGCAATATTCTTTTTAATATATACGTATCTCTCCAGCATTCTAATCATTCTCAAATGACATGTCAATGAACGCAGGTCATCTGCATTGTAACCAAGGTTTTGTCCATCACCTGATAAATGGGGAAGATCATGATCATCTACCTTTAAGAAGTAGAATGAGAATATTGAAACCTGGCTAGGGCGCTGAGGTACATCATCGCATGGGTCAATCCACGGCTGTGAGGATAGTGCCCCTAATCTACCAGACTTTGTTAAGCCACACCTTGACAGCTGTGAGTGCAACTCTTCTGGCATATAGTGAGCACTGGGCAACTGGGAGAATGTATGGGCTGCAGCAAGGTACCCCAGGATGGAGTGGGGGGGGGGGTGATATGATGACACTAAAGGAGGTGGGCTGTTTTCTTTTGGGATGGAGTAGATGCTAGAATATCATAATTAGCCATGACTATGGGTAAGGTATGTCTTCACCAATAATATCCATTATATAAACAACCATGCACAAAAATATTTAAATAAGCTAGATGCTAGAAAAGTGCTTATTTAAATATGAATTCTTTTTCTAAATATACTGTAAATCAAGTCAAAAGATGTAGTGGTTAGCTGCTTATTATAACACCCAGCTGTATTCATTGAAAAGATTATTGGATAGCAATTTTATGTCAATCAAGCAGCTGAAATATTTGACATGCTCATCCCTATTACAGTGCAGCTTTCTCCCAAGGCAGCTTCAGATATGTAACTGCTACTCGGAAGTATCATCCATACGATTAACATATTAATTAAAATGTCCACACTAAGAAGTATTTGATGCATTTAAAACATGGCTATAAGCCAAATGAAAGAAAAATTAATTGTAGTGAGGAAATAAGATATTTTTTATTCAGTAAGGCCAGTTCCCATGCTCTTTCTGTTGGTTTTATTTGAAGTAATCTGCATGGAGTGCAGTTCATATTATCTGCTCTTAATGTGCCAGAAATACAACAGTTCAAGACAAAGCATACACTCGTTGTAGAAAGGTTAATATGGCTTTACATCTGTTGCCAATTACATTCTGGACATTGACATTATAAAAGAATCAAAGAAAATGCTTCGAACTTACACATTTCACCATGAAAGTTAAAAATCTATCTTTATAAAAACACAACCTGGCATTTTTTTGTTTTGTATATCACATTGTAGTCATTAACCAAGAAAAACTTGCTTTAGTTTTTATTTATTTATTTGTTTATTTATTAAGTGCATGTTAATCTATTGACAGCTATTATTTACAAATGCATGTTTTCAAGAATGGCATTAGTTTAGTTCTGGTTATGTGATTTACTGCTATATACATTTAAAATATATGGTTATACTGCATTTTGACAAATACTTCTTTAGTTGTCACACTATAGTGCAGGGTAGATTGTGTGATTGCCATTTTAGTCAAATGAGTGTTTTGTTGACAAAGGTAAGTGGCTATGCATTTGTGGTTGGAGTGTGTGTAAGTGTGAGTGGGTTAGGGTTACAGCCGTACCAGCCGTGGATAGGTTCAGAGCATGATGTGCGTTTCCATGCTAGGATTGCTGTAAGTGTTAGGCAAGGGTAGATCTAGTTTATGTTCCAGTGTTTGTGGATAAGGGATAGGTAAGGGGATACATTTAGTGTTTGTGTGTGTGTGTGTGTGTGTGTGTGTGTGTGTGTGTGTGTGTGTGTGTGTGTGTGTGTGTGTGTGTGTGTGTGTGTGTGCGTGTGTGTGGGTGTGTCTGTGTGTATCCAATCTGTTTTATGTAGTAATAATGTTATAAACAAGGTTTTATAAGGGTAGGAGAACATTTAGCAATAGGTCAGGGGCTGGATTACAGTTGGAAAGCATTACTAAATTGAACAGAGGGACTGCAACGTTAGATTTCAGCTTCACTTTACATTTGGTCTGAACTGCAGCTTAGCTGCTAAAACTCTAAGAATTAGCACACAGGCTTAGGTTCACAGGCAAGTGCTAGGCAGTCAGTCTGCAGACCACTACAGGTCTAGCCAAAAGCCCATATTCAAAAGCACATTCCAGTCTCAAGGAGGGCAAAACAATATATACCAGAGGAGAATTTCAGGCTTCCTAGCCAATTCTTTAGGTTTACCTTGAAGGTGGCAAGAGTGGTCTCTGCTTGACATGTAGTGGAAGTTTGTTTCAGAGGTGAGGGATACATTGGAATATGAAGCTACCATGCCAGCATTTCGTATTTATCTGTTGGTGATTGTTTAGTTCCTTTAACCTGGTACTTGAGGTACCATTTGCTCCGTGAAGGTGTAAGCGATTAAAGAGATTTGGATCTTTCATGACTTGAAAGGCTAGATACAGATCTCCATGAAAGAGTCTATAACACACTGAGTAGAGAGAGACAGCTACTAATCTGTCATGATATCTAAGATTTTTGGGCCCACTGATCTTTTTAATTATGATTGTGTGAGATATTTCAAGTTGAGTGAGATGTTTAGACATTTGTTTCTTGAAATATCAAACTCTTCAAAGAGCAATCGGATAAAAAACGTTCATTTAAGCACAAATCTAAAATGGTCAAAAACAAAAAAAATAAAAATAAAAATATTTCTGCAGGTGCACCAACTCAGAGATCACACCACAGTGGGAGTAAGGGCAGATTCTGAGACCCTGCTATAATACACTCTTGCATGGAAAGCAGCCAACAGGCTACAAAGCAAGATAATAAGTGGCATATGCTCTCCTAAGCATTCACTTTTATAGAGAGCAACCATTTAGACAAAAACACGCCAAAAGATATATTATATTCAATTATGGGTCTGATGAGATATGACTAAAGAAGAATTAAGATTTATGTGGATCTATTGGAGATGCCTTTGCAAATTAGATTAGCAAGATAGAAGGCTTTCTGAACTACTGTTAAGATATGATGGTCAAATGATAAGGAATTATCAGTAAGTGTGCCTGGATTCCTTATGACAGTGTCTGATTGTAGGGGTGTGTCAACTATATTGGCATATGAAAATATTTGATTTACCAAAATGAACTATGTTAATTTTTTTTCTCATTTGATTTAATACCCTTTTCCATGCACCACTTGTTAGCATAGTCTAACCAATGTTGTAGTGATTATGAGTCAGTTGAAGTTCAGTTAACAACACCCAATTGATAGTCATCCGCAGACTTGAATAAATGTGGAACAAGAGTGTTAGCCTGAATGTCTGAGAAATAGATTCCAAATAGGAGAGGGCACAGCACTGAGCCCTGTGATATAGTACTGGTAATATTTTTATTTTCAGAAGTAGAATCTGTGACTCTAATGACGTGGGTTACGTCAGGCAACCAGATATCTCCTACCTAATAATATAAGGATTTAGGTTGAGAAAAGGCACACATCTAGATTAGACATTCTGATCTTAAAATAAAAGCATGACATTTTATGTGGTCCAGCTAATGTGAATGTAATATTTTTTAACAGTGTTATTCACTGTCTATAAAATGCTTTTGTTCTACTTTGTCAGCATAATACACTTCAAAATGTAAAACAAAGCAGCAGATATACTCTCAAATCCAAATTTATATCCCCATTGTTTCCATGTGCATGCATTCTAGCATTGATAAATGTTCATATCTGACCTATTAAATGCTGTGCTGTAATACTGCTCTGGAACGTTCTTAACTGTGCACATAAAAATTAATAGTTATAATTCTTTACCTTGTGCTACTATCAGCAACACTCAATAAAGGTCGTGTTATAATTGCATGACCAGCATTCTGGAACTAGTCTCCAGTGATACTGTATCCTAGTAACAAGGCAGAAATGTCTTTTGCAGTGTTTGAACCTACTATGACTTTCAATATGGATGCATTTGTATGCTTTAGCTTACCTGCAACTACTAACCACATTTGCTGAAGTTTATAGCATTTTTATTCATAACAATGTAATAACAACATTACAACAGTCCTTTTTAACTTTATATATTTCACACCAAATTTTACCATGCAATCAAAAAAATACATAAAAAGGCATTTAAACTTTCATAATGAGGTTCAGACTTTAAGGCCGTACAAAATCGATTGCTGTATCAATGCATGCCCATAGATAAGTCTACAGATAAAAACTTTCATTGGTGAAACATGATATCTGTAACCATTTCTTGAACCTGTAGTAACCACTTTCCTTCCAAGGAGTTGAACTCTGAGTCTTATGGTAGAAAACCTAGAATCAAAAAGTTCAGAATCATCAGTACCGGAATAATTTTTCTAAGAGTGGGTTGTGCTGCAAGATGTACTTTCATGCAAATAGAAAAACCCAGTCCACATGACCAAAGTAGATGGAAATAACTATACACCTCTTCACCACACCTCCAGCATGTTCCATTCCCTTGACCCCTCCTTTTTAGCTGAACTGGAGTAATCTGTCAAAAGTGTATTTTTTTAAAATGTTTAAAATATAGAGACTATACAGAAGACCAAAGAGATGGCATAATCGAAACTGAATTCCAGGATCTGCTTACTATCTGAGAGTTTAAGAGGGTGGACCACTGTGATTTGCCTTTCTTGGATATCATATGACTATAATCATCTGTACTTTGACAGATATCTGACAAGGTATGGGGAATTGTTTTAGTTACCCATTAGTGGTAGATACCCATTTCTGAAGGGAACCGCTCTGTAATAATAGTTTTACCAAGCCTATGTAGCTGCAAATACTACCACAATGGAGCAATAGCGTTTGGCATTGTACCCTACTCTGGGATGATGTCATAGTGGTCTTGCTTTCAGATGTCATAAAATCACTGCAATAGATAATATACCCTTGAATCCAGTACCACCATAATATTGGCTGACCATTCACTTTTAACAAGTTCAATCATTATATGATCCTTTCCACATGCACTCCTTTCCTTACCAGCTTGGTCCTTAGGTTAGCTTTATGTCCGCCCCCCCCTAGGCCCCTCACCTTCCTCCTTTCTTTAAGGGGTAGGGGTAGTGAACTTCTGAAATAATAAGAAGAATTCAGGAACAGCCCATAAGGACTGGAGTTTCATTCATTTTACTGTCATTTGGGTCAGGTCCAACATCATGGCAGACCTCTTCAGGCCATGTAGGCCAAACCCATCCATACTTCTTGTGGGCCTTTAATTTCTTTCTTTCGTGTGAGCCTGAGATGGGAGTTGTTCCACACATAGAAAAAACTTCCTTTTGTAATTCTTGTGTCACAGGATGGTAAGCAACCCTAGTATAAAATAAACATCTTAACAGTGGCAATACATGCTAAAAGGGGAAGATTAACTGAAGCTCAAGAAGCAGCTTCTATTTATATCCACTGGGGGGATTCAGATTGCTGGTGCTCACAATCACAGAAAAACTGATTTAAGCAGTCCTGTAGTGGTTCAAAGTCCTGGATACAATGGCAAAATGAATGCAAGCTATTTAAGTCTGAATGAGAAGGTCAAAGTTAGAATCAGAGGGGCTGCAGCCAATTGGCATAGAGTGTCAGGTGTAGTATATGACAGAAGAATGCCAAAGAAGCTGAAAACTAAGGAGTGCAAAATAATGGTACTGTATGGTACAGAAACCTGGTCAATAAAGGCAGAGCAGTGAAGAGAGTGAGAGGTGATGGAGATTATGTGCCTTAGACACATGGTGGGATGCACACTGTGGGACAGTCACAAGCACAAGGACATAAGAGCAGATACCAAAGTAGTTACAAATGCAGAGGAGGTTAAAGAGAACAGTTTATGGTGGTTTGGGCACATGTGCAGAAAAGCAGAAGACAATCTGGTGAAAAAAATTTGGGACAGACAGGAAGAAGCAAGAGGAAATGAAGGTGTACATCAAAGAGATGGATGGATTGTGTGAGAGAACAAGAAAGAGGTGGATGGATTGTGTGAAAGAACAACAAAGAGGTGGATGGATTGTGTGAGAGAAGATCTGAGACAGTCAGGCAAGACTGTTGAATAAGGCAGGAGATTAAAACTGAATTGATGGAAATGGGAACAACTGACCCCATGCAGAAAATGAGAAAAAGGGAACTACTGACGATGATGAGGCATGACAAAATGTACTGTGCTTTTTATTATTATTAAGGTATTTGCACCTGTGTCACTGTTTTACTTGTGATTTTATAAAGATGTTTATAAAAATATATATTTTGCCAAAGGGTAGGATTTCCTTGCTTAATTTCGTTGACGCCTTTGATGGATGTACTACACGCCACTTATCTCAACCTTGTTAAGATATTCAATATGATTCCACATATAGGCCTTGTTGACAATCCTACTGGCTTAAATAATAAACTCTGTCTTACTCAAGGGCTTGTAAATTGACTCAGTGATTGTGCGCAAAGGGAGATAGTTGGTGACAGCCATTCAAGGCTTGTAAACTGCCTCTGTGATTGTGCACACAGGGTGTTGGTGGCTGCAACTAAGGGTTTTTAAACTGGTTCTCTGATTGTGCACATGGAGTAATAGTTGGTGGCAGTCACTCAAGGCTTGTAAACTGGCTCTGTGATTGTGCATACTGGGTGTTAGTTGGTGGCAACCACTCAGTGTTTGTAAATTCACTCTCTGATTTTGCAGATGGGGTGATAGTTGGTGGTAACCACTCATGCAGTACTTTGGTCATTACAGGAGTACCCCAGGACTGTGTGCCAGGCTCCTTTCACTTTGCTGTCTACTTTTCTGATGTGAAGATAGATGAGTGCAAATTGGATAACATTATAGCTTCCTCTTACTGATTCTTAATTTTCTCCAAGAAGTGCTAGATAGAGTCAGCACATGGTGTTCCAACTGTGGCCTTAGGCCCAACACAAAAAAATGTAGTGTAGTCACATTTGGGAAACAATCCTTTCCCACTGCTTATCTCATAAAAGGTAATCCACTTAGAGTTCGTACAGCTATTAGAGAGCTAGGCATTTTACTCAGCAATTAATTGTCCTTTGATCATCAAGTACCAGTTTCAGTATGGAAATCTTTTCTCATTGCTCTGTTAATTATTAAATGTATAGCCATAAGATCCAAGGAAGTCTTAATCACTCTATATTCTTCACTTATTAGGCCAATAATTGCACATAATACTCTGATTACTACCTCCATTTGTTTCTTTCTTTATTTCTTTTTCTTTCTTTCTTTCTTTCTTTCTTTCTTTCTTTCTTTCTTTCTTTCTTTCTCACTTTCTTTCAGTTTGGTAAACAGGGTACGTGATCTGTTCTTGAGACCCTTTTTAGCCAAGACCTGGGTTCCAGAGGAGCTGAAAACAGCACAGCACAGTATATTACATAACTAATGGTTATATAATTCTGCAGAGAATAAGCACAGTAGGATGTAATAAGTGAGTTCACATTAGAGAATAAGTGCAGTAGGATGTAATATGTAAGTGACATTAGAGAATAAGTACAGTAGTATGTAATAAGTAACTGACATTAGAGGATATGTACTGTAGGATGTAATAAGTAAGTGACAGAGAATAAGCAGAGTAGGATGTAATAAATAAGTGATAGAGAATAAGAGCAGTAGGATGTAATAAGCAAGTGACATTAGAGGATAAGTACAGTAGGATGTAATAAGTAAGTGATATTAGAGAATAAGCGCAGTAGGATTTAATAAGTAAGTGACATTAGAGAATAAGCCCAGTAGGATGTAATATATAAGTGACATTAGAGAATAAGTACAGTAGAATATAATAAGTGCAGGAGGATATAATAAGAAAGTGACATTAGAGAATAAGTACAGTAGGATGTAATAACTAAGTGCCATTAGAGAATAAGCACAATAGGATGTAATAAGCAAGGGACATTAGAGAATAAGTACAGTAGAATGTAATAAGTAAGTGTAGTAGGATGTAATAAGTAACTGACATTAGAGGATAAGCACAGTGGGATGTAATAAGTAAGTGACATTAGAGAATAAGCCCAGTAGGATGTAATATGTAAGTGACATTAGAGAATAAGTACAGTAGAATGTAATAAGTGCAGTAGGATGTAATAAGTAACTGACATTAGAGGATAAGTACAGTAGGATGTAATAAGTAACTGACATTAGAAGATAAGTACAGTAGGATGTAATAAGTAAGTGACATTAGAGAATAAGTGCAGTAGGATGTAATAAATAGGTGACAGAGAATAGGAGCAGTAGGATGTAATAAGTGACATTAGAGAATAAACGCAGTAGGATGTAACCAAATAAGTGACAGAATAAGAGTAGTAAGATGTAATAAGTAAGTGACATTAGAGGATAAGTACAGTAGGATGTAATACGTAAGTGACAGAGAATAAGAGCAGTAGGATGTAATAAGTAATTGACATTAGAGAATAAGCACAATAGGATGTAATAAGTAAGGGACATTAGAGAATAAGTACAGTGGGATGTAATAAGTAAGTGACATTAGAGAATAAGCCCAGTAGGATGTAATAAGTAAGTGACATTAGAGAAGTACGATGTAATAAGTAAGTGATATTAGAGATTAAGGGCAGTAGGATGTAATAAGTAAGTGACATTAGAGAATAAGTGAAGTTGGATGTAATAAGTAAGTGATATTAGAGGATAACTGCAGTGGGATGTAACATGTAAGTGACATTAGAGAATAAGTACAGGAGGATGTAATAAGAAAGTGACATTAGAGGATAAGTACAGTAGGATGTAATAACTAAGTGCCATTAGAGAATAAGCACAATAGGATGTAATAAGTAAGGGACATTAGAGAATAAGCACAGTAGGATGTAATAAATAAGTGACAAAGAATAAGAGCAGTAGGATATAATAAGTAACTGACATTAGAGGATAAGTACAGTGGGATGTAATAAGTAAGTGTAGTAGGATGTAATAAGTAAGTGACATTAGAAAATAAGTGCAGTAGGATGTAATAAGTAACTGACATTAGAAGATAAGTACAGTAGGATGTAATAAGTAAGTGACATTAGAGAATAAGCACAGTAGGATATAATAAATAAGTGACAGAGAATAATAGCAGTAGGATATAATAAGCAAGTGACAGAGGATAAGTACAGTAGGATGTAATAAGTATGTGACATTAGAGAATAAGTGCAGTAGGGTGTAATAAATAAGTGACCGAGAATAGGAGCAGTAGGATGTAATAAGTGACATTAGAGAATAAGCACAGTAGGATGTAATAAATAAGTGACAGAATAAGAGTAGTAGGATGTAATAAGTAAGTGACATTAGAGGATAAGTACAGTAGGATCTAATAAGTAAGTGACAGAGAATAGGAGCAGTAGGATGTAATATGTGACATTAGAGAATAAGCGCAGTAGGATGTAATAAATAAGTGACAGAGAATAAGAGCAGTAGGATGTAATAAGTAATTGACATTAGAGGATAAGTACAGTAGGATGTAATAACTAAGTGCAATTAGAGAATAAGCACAATAGGATGTAATAAGTAAGGGGCATTAGAGAATAAGCACAATAGAATGTAATAAGTAAGGGACATTAGAGAATAAGTACAGTGGGATGTAATAAGTAAGTGACATTAGAGAATAAGCCCAGTAGGATGTAATAAGTAAGTGACATTAGAGAATAAGCCCAGTAGGATGTAATATGTAAGTAACATTAGAGAATAAGTACAGTAGAATGCAAGAAGTGCAGTAGGATGTAATAAGTAAGTGACATTAGAGAATATGTACAGTAGGATGTAATATGTAAGCGGCATTAGAGAATAAGTACAGTAGAATGTAATAAGTAAGTAACATTACAGAATAAGTACAGTAGGATGTGATAAGTAAGTGACATTAGAGAATAAGTGCAGTGGGATGTAATAAGTAAGTGACAGAGAATAAGTGCAGTAGGATGTAATAAGAAAGTGACATTAGAGAATAAGTACAGTAGAATGTAAAAAGTAAGTGACATTAAAGAATAAGTACAGTACGATGTAATAAGTAAGTGATATTAGAGATTAAGTGCAGTAGGATGTAATAAGTAAGTGACATTAGAGAATAAGTGCAGTGGGATGTAATATGTAAGTGACATTAGAGAATAAGTGCAGTAGGATGTAATAAGTAAGCGACATTAGAGGATAAGTGCAGTGGGATGTAATATGTAAGTGACATTAGAGAATAAGTACAGTAGGATGTAATAAGTAAGCGACATTAGAGGATAAGTACAGTAGAATGTAATAAGTAACTGACATTAGAGAATAAGTACAGTAGGATGTAATAAGTAAGAGACATTAGAGAATAAGTGCTGTGGGATGTAATAAGTAAGTGACAGAGAATAAGTGCAGTAGGATGTAATAAGAAAGTGACATTAGAGAATAAGTACAGTAGAATGTAATAAGTAAGTGACATTAAAGAATAAGTACAGTATGATGTAATAAGTAAGTGATAAAGAATAAGTACAGTACGATGTAATAAGTAAGTGATATTAGAGATTAAGTGCAGCAGGATGTAATAAGTAAGTGACATTAGAGAATAAGTGCAGTGGGATGTAATATGTAAGTGACATTAGAGAATAAGTGCAGTAGGATGTAATAAGTAAGCAACATTAGAGGATAAGTGCAGTGGGATGTAATATGTAAGTGACATTAGAGAATAAGTACAATAGGATGTAATAAGTAAACGACATTAGAGGATAAGTACAGTAGAATGTAATAAGTAAGTGACAATAGAGAATAAGTACAGTAGGATGTAATAAGTAAGAGACATTAGAGAATAAATACAGTAGGATGTAATAAGTAAGTGACATTAGAAAATAAGCACTGTAGGATGTAATAAATAAGTGACAGAGAATAAGAGCAGTAGGATGTAATAAGTAAGTGACATTAGAGGATAAGTACAGTAGGATGTAATAAGTAAGCGACAGAGAACAAGAGCAGTAGGATGTAATATGTAAGTGACATTAGATGATAAGTACAGTAGGATGTAATAAGTAAGTGCCATTAGAGAATAAGTGTAGTAGGATTTAATAAGTAAGTGACATTAGAGAATAAGCACAATAGGATGTAATAAGTAATTGACATTAGAGGATAAGTACAGTAGGATATAATAAGTAAGTGACATTAGAGAATAAACACAATAGGATGTAATAAGTAACTGACAGAGAATAAGTACAGTGGGATGTAATAGGTAAGGGACATTAAAGAATAAGTAGAGTAGGATGTAATAAGTGACAGTAGGTACTCTATAACTGAATGGTATCAATAAGTCATTTACAAAATTTACATCAATTAATTACTTCTGCAGCCATGAGTTATCAAAACATTGAGTGAAAGGAGAGCTGTAAATGTGTGCAAGCATGTATTCTCCTCTGTAGAACCTCACTATTTCTTAATCTTAGCTATTGGGACAGATTAAGTAGTCTTCAACTTCTGTTTGTCTTATGTTAATAACTGTGATCTTGTCTAGCCTCCATCTCTGGTCTTGTGCAATCTCATTGTTGGCCTCTGAAATTGTGAAAGACTATAATCTTCACAACCTCCACGGCTCTTGCAGTGTTAGGAACACTTGCTCCAAAGCTGTTAATTTACACTGTAACATAAGCAGGACTTCATGAAGAGAGGGGTATGTACATCCTCAGCTGTGGAGCAAACTTCCTTTCATGCACATACACACGCACACACACACACACACACACACACACACACACACAGACACACACACACACGCACACACACCCACACACACGCACACACACACACACACACACACACACACACACACACACACACACGAGTGCGCGAGCACGCCCTAGTGAGCATGCGCAGACACAACACTGGTCTACTTCACAAACCCGAACTTTCAAAACTTCAAACTGCAAATGGTCAAGACCATAAGATTGAAGTTTTGAAACTTTGAAATTGTAATAAAAAAATATATATTTTTTTTTTTACATTTTTGCAGGAGGATAAGCTGCCCTGTACCCCCAATACCACCTGCTAAATGAATATGCCAACTCCGAGATCGCACTACAGTTGAGGAAAACGGTAAATTTCTCATTCCATGCTTTTCGGCGATCTCCATTCAAAAAGTTTGAAGTTTCAAAACTTTGATCTTATGGTCTTGACCATTTGTAGTGCCAAGTTTTGAAACTTCCAGGTTGTGAAGGGGATCCCCATGCACACACAGACACAAACACACACACAAATGTATTAACCAAGTCAAGACACTTTTGTTAATTGTGCACAACACTGACGTCTGATTAAGAATAAATGAATGACTAAAAGGATAAATAATCCCTACAGTAATATATTGCAGGTTGTTAGTGTTAGATCTGTAGAGGGCAACCCATTACAAACCCCTCATGGTGAATGCATACATTTTCCTTTATATTCATGAGAAGGGAAAAAGGAAGCCAAAAATGACCATGAATATCTGACTTCAAACAGGGCACTGTAATACACAAAAAATATTCTCTATCAATAACCTTATTGCACCTGACATATGGGATTTTGATGCCGAACAAAATACAAAACTGAGAATAGATCTTATTAAGAAGATTTGAATTAGTACGTCGTCAAAATGATGTAAAGTCCAAAATTCAGATGGTTGTCATTATTTGCTGACTACAAACTTCAACTATTTGCCAGAAAACCACAAATTTTATAAGGAAGAAAGCAAACATATGCAGAATCAGACATTTCCTTTAATTAGGGACAGTTCAGAGATATTACACACCGACACACACACACACACACACACACACACACACACACACACACACACACACACACACACACACACACACACACACACACACACACACACACACATGAGAACTCAGGCTTTTAGCACACTAAAAGAGATTCCAGCCCTATTCCTACCTAATACTGTCTAACAGCATACTCCCACCCAATCCCGGTGGATGGGCCATCATTATTTAATGACTTTGGATAGTGCAGTGTTGCAGCATTGTCACCTCAGATTAAGAAATGCTCTGGTTTGATTCTCGGCTGGAGTGCCTTCTGTGCAGAGTCTGTATGTCCTCCCTGCATTTGTGTGGGTTTCTTCCAGGTGCTCTGGTTTCCTCCCATGTTGCAAAGACATGTGTCTGGAGCATTTCTCCTTGGGCATATGCTGATAATTGGCTTCATTCCTGGTAAATAAACTATAATATTGAACCCTTGGCAGGAAAACATTTTATGAGGAACAGAATATGAGAGAAAAACAAAGATATTCAGCTAAATCAGCAATAGTTTAGAAATATGACACACACACACACACACACACACACACATATACAGACACGCAGAACCACACACACACACACACACACACACACACACACACACACACACACGCAGAACCACACACACACACACACACACACACACACACACACACACGCAGAACCACATTATTAACTGCACACTTCTCAGATGTGACTGTGAGCAAATGAATTAATAATGATTAATAGTCATGATTATTTCCACCTACTATCTCCACCATGTTGAATACAAGATCCCATGTAAACCCTGTCCTGCTGAAACCAGCAGTTCAGAAAACAAGGGATCAGAACTGCTTTAGATAGCAAGCCAGAAGGAAATGTAACACAGATTTCCATTTGCTGATTGGCTCTTCACCAACAAAATGATGTCTGTGATGCATTTCTGGGTATATTGTATGAGAAATGGCACCAAATAGCTGTGCTGTTCACATATGGGAAATGTATGGAGGAAAAGAGAAAATCTGAATTTTATTCTTACAGAACCAATGAGGCATAATTGTTTCATAGGTTCATAGGTGTGTACTTGGCTAATGGCCCTGGAGCCTTTAACAAGCCATTGCCCAGGCACCGTGCCACCCGATGTTAGTTCACAGTGCCCCTATCCAGTAGGCCAACTGGAGTGACCCCTGGGGTGAACTTTCTGTTACCCATCCACTTGTCAAGATTTCTCTTGAAGAGGGCCAGCAAGGTGCTCTGCTTTACATGAATAGGAAGCTTATTCCAGAATATGGACAGTCTTTGGAAGATGAACCTGTCCCTCCAGCATGTTCTGTTAATTGTGGTAATGAGGCTGTTATTTCTGGAGCATATGGTGTGGGGGGGATTGGGATTTATTTAGGTGTAGCATTTCAAGTAGCGCTGGGTTGGACATGGCTTTGTAAGTCAAGCAGAGATCACCTCTATGTAGACAATAAGAGACTGAGAACAGCTGAAGATTCTTGAGTCTGTCCATGTAAGAAATGTGTTTAAGGCCTAGGATCCTTTTTGTGAGGTACTTTTGTGTCCTCTCCAGCTGTTGTAGGTGTCTGGTCAGATACATGCCAAATGGGGCATTATATTCAATGATTGGTTTAATGAGGGATGAGTAGAGAAGGATGATGACCTCTTTCTTCCTGGATATGAAACCTTTGGTTATAAGATGTGCCACACAGAAGGACTTTCTGACCACAGTGGCAATGTGGTGGTCGAAGGTGAGGTGGCTGTCAACCTGAGTGCCCAGATCTCTTATGGCTCCCTCAGTGTTCAGTGGGCTCCCATCAACGTGGTAATTCATGGGAACTGATTTTTTTCCAAAGAGGATGATAATGCATTTTTTGCCATTAAGCTTCAGGGCTTGTTTCTGACACCAGTCACTGGTCTCAGAGATGCCCTTTTGTAGGATGTCTGCATCACTTGGGGAGTAGATAATGACTCCTAGCTTACAGTCATCAGCGAACTTGGTCACCCAGATTCCTTCTGTGTTGGCCTGGACTTCTGAGAAATAAATGCCAAACAGCAGAGGGCCCAGGACCAAGCCCTGTGGGACTCCACTCATGACTGGTCAACAGTCTGACTTGGAATCCACAACTTTCACTCTGTGGGTCCTGTCTGTGAACCAATTTGCAACCCACCTAGTAACGTAAGGATTGATGCCTAGTTTGGTGAGTTTATCAATGATACCTGAGTGGGGAATGGTATCAAAGGCCTTGGCCAGGTCGAAGTAGGCTGTATGCACTGCCTTACCCTCATCCACAGCATTGGTGACTGCCTCAAAGAAGTCAACCAGGTTCAGCAGACAAGATCTCCCCTTGACAAAGCCCAATTGTGTGGGGTCAAGAGTTTGGAGATTTCCTATATCTTTATTAAGTAGGTCCATGATGATGCGCTCCATAGCTTTGCATACCAGACTCATCAGGCTAATGAGGTGATAGTTCCCAGGGTCTGTAGTTCCTCCCATTTTATGGAGCGGGATGACTGTAGCAGTGTACCATTCATTAGGGACATAGCCTGAGGTAAGGCTGTGATTGAACAGTGCACACAGATGTGTTGCCAGTTTGTTTTGTAGCTCATGTAGGACGCAGCCCAGGATATTATCAGGTCCCATGGATGCTGTATTCTTGGTTTTGGACAATGCAGCTTTTACCTGTGCCACAGAAATGGTGGGTACCAGGCTTTCTTCTGGTATTGTGATACAGCCCTTGGGGGGAGAGGGGTAAAGTTGGCACTGAATCTGTCAGCCAGTATGTTGGCTATATCTGTTGGCTCACTATAGGAGGTGTCATTGTGCAATAACTCAGAGCAAATCTTGGTATTACCTTGGAGGTTTTTGATATAGCTATAGAAGGCTCTGTGGTTGTTTTTTGTGTCAGCCGCAATTCTGCCTTCATACCAGGCTTTAGAGGATTTGATAAGGGATCTCAGCTTTTTGTTGAGACTGACAAGGGAGGTTTTCCAGTCTTGTGACTTCATTTTTTTCTGCAACAGTTTCTTCCTTCTGTTGTAGAGCTTATTGATGGCTGGGGACCACTAGACTGGCTTCCTTATTTTGGAGGACAGCGTCTTAGTTCCATTTGGTATGGCAAGGTCCATGCATTTGTGTACATGCTTGTACAGTGCATTGGTGCATAATTCAGCAGTCATGCAGCTATTTTCCATTGGCATGGGTGCCAAGAAGCCACTTTAGAGAAGTTTTTCAGGGTGGTCACCTAATCGGGGATTGTAGGTGAGATGGAGATTTCCATGGTGATCAGTTTGTGGTTGGATTTAACTAGGGAGGAACTGACTATAGGTGTGGAGTAATGGTCTCCAATGTTGGTGATAACCAGGTCAAGGACGTTGCTTCCTCTAGTGGGGGTCAGAATGAGCTGGTCCAGGACATTGGTACTGATAAATTCCAGAAAGCGTTGGGCCTCTACATTGGTACTTGAATAGTTTTCCCATTTGATGGAAGGGTAGTTGAAGTCACCCAGTATGAGAGTATTGGGTTGGACTTTGATAGATTCCAGGGTGCTTAGGAACTTGGAGTGAGAGTCTAGGGACATGTTTGGGGTACTGTAGCAGGCTATGACTTGTATCACCATCTTACGCAGTGTTAGTTGTACCTGAAGTATCTTGGATGCATTATGCTGGGCTACCAGTCTAGAGGTGTGCATATCCTTTAAAAATATGGAGACACCACCACCTTTGGAGATTCCAGACGTATTCTGGGGCCACAAAATATGGAATTAGTTGTAGCCTGGGAGCGCAGGGGTGCTTTCTGCCTCTTTAACCCAGGTATCTGTTATAGCACAGATGTCGACATTCTGTTGCCCAGGATGATCATGATCTGAAGATAGTAGGCTCTATTTTTGACCAGGCTTTAAGAATATGCCTGCCACATTAAAATGTTGGATTAAGGTAAAAGCTTTTTCATAGATACAACTCCAATATCCCAATCCCCAACTATGTGACTAAGGGCTTGTACACAAACAACCTTACTCTTTACTTTAGTTGTCTCATATAATTTGGAGTAGCAAATTACAAAATTTCTTATACAATACATGCCTAGAAATACCCAGGTTATACCTGCAAAGATAAAAAAGAACTGTCACTGCAAACAATTTGACAAGGGTGATTTGCCCCATTAGCTGGAACTTAAGCTTAAACCAGGTCTGCCAAAGGGACCTCTGATTTAATGTTATGTATGAAGCCTTACTGTTAGGATCAGGATGTAGGTTCAACAGGTACAAACACAATCTGAGGGTGGTTCTGTAGTCCTTACACCCCAGGCTGTCTTGTTTACTGCTATTATTTACCTCTCGGTTACATTCTGCCTGAATCCAAAATGTATCCAGGGTCTCCACAAGTTTAAGAAACAGCTTTCTTAGGGTCCTGAAGAAAGACCATGCAACCACCTGCAAAGAATAATACATTTCCTTTCACCCCTAGTATGTCTCACCAGCTAGAAAAAGTCTGGACACAACAGGTACCCTTATATGGTTCTCTATAAAGCAGAAACAGAGCGGAGACATATTTCTTAATGAAAACAGAGGACTGGGAGTGTGGGAGTGTTATGTAAAGCTTTCAGTGCCAGTACAAATTGGCCAGGGAGCCCTATGCAAACCCATAAATAGCCTAGCAGATGGAGTCAAACACCTTTTCCAAATCCAGCAGGAAGGCAATAACCTGCTTGGGCTACACCTCCAGGTTAATGGCGCAGCATGATACCTCTGAGATCATCCATGTGCAACTAACATTGGGCAAATCTGCAATGCAAATTGTGGCCTGCTACAGATCACCGTCCATGACCCAGGACCACCGCTCCACCTTTCTGGAGGCACTGGAAAACATAAAGGTCCTACCAAACACCTTGATATTGGTCGATTTCAATTACCCTACCATTCACTGGGAAAACTACTCGAGTACAAATTCTCAGGCCCAGTGCTTCCTGGAATTCATAAACTCAAACGTCCTGGATCAGCTGGTAAACTCCCCTACCGGAGGTGAAAACATATTGGACCTGGTCATCACCAACATGGCGACAGGTGTTCCACACCGGAGGTCAACCCGTCACTGGTTAGATCAGACCATAAACTAATAACTCTGGATGTCCACTCCCCACCACCACCCCCAACTAAGGAAACTACAGTAAAAAACTGTTCTAAAACAAACTTCACCTTACTTATGACAGAGGTGGTAAGTTTCACAGCCCCCACACTAAAGGATAATGCTGCCCAAGATGCAGACACCTTTACAAATGCACTCTATGAGCACCTACAAGGATGCATGGATCGTGCCATCCCTAGCAAACCAGGACTCACTCCTCTAAGAGAAGGAAACCAGTTTGGTGGACCCCTGCAATAAACAGGCTATACAACAGAAGGAGGAAACTAGTTCAGAAAAAAGCAAATCCCAAGAAGGAAAGACATCCTTGACCAGTATCAGTAAGAAACGGAGGTCCCTCATGAAATCTTCCAAGGCTAACTTCGAAAGAAAAATAGCCAAGGATTCAAAAGATAACCACAAAGCCTTCTTTAGCTATGTTAAGAATCTAAGTGGCAACTCGCAGATATGCACTGAACTAGTGCAAAATAGCACAAAATATACTGAACCTACTGATATTGCCAACATCTGGCAGATAGATTCAGTGCAAACTTCACCCCCCCCCCACCTCCAAAAGGGCCCACAACAATACCGGAAAAGTGTAGTGTCCCAAAAATCACAGACACACAGGTGAAAACAGCCCTTTCAAAAGCCAAAAACACAGCATCAATGGGACCAGATGATGTCCCAGGCTGCATCTTGCATGAAATACAGAACAAACTAACCCCCCACCTAAACACGCTGTTCAACCTCAGCCTCTCCACAGGCTAAGTGCCCATAGAATGGCGCACAGCAATGGTTATTCCTCTCCACAAAGGAGGGACCACAACTGACCCTGGTAACTATCGCCCCAAAGCCTGACTAGCCTGGTCTGCAAGGCTATGGAGCGCATCATCATGGAACTCATTAAAAAAGACATTGGGAACCTCCAAACACTTGACCCGATCCAGTTTGGCTTTGTTAAGGGCAGATCATGCCTACTAAACCTGGTTGACTTCTTTGAGACAGTCACGAAGACCATAGATGAGGGAAAGGTGGTTCACACAGCCTACCTTCACCTCAACATGACTTTTGACACCATTCCCCACTCAGGTATTACAAAAAAACTCACCAGCCTGAACATAAACCCCTGAGTCACGAGGTGGGTTGCCAACTGGCTTACAGACAGAACTCACACGGTAAGAATAGTGGGCTCCAGGTCCGAATCTAAACCAATCACAAGTGGTGTCCTGCAAGGCTCAGTCCTGGGATCCCTACTGTATGGCATATATTTCTCAGAAGTACAGGCAAACACAGGAAGGCTATGGCTAGCCAAGTTCACCAATGACTGCAAACTGGGAGCCATAACTGACTCTCCGGCTGACACAGACATCCTCCAAAAGGGCCTTACTGAGACGGACACCTGGTGTCAAAGTCATGGCCTCAAGCTAAATGCCAAAAAATGCATAGTCATACCATTTGGGAAAAATAAAACACCCACGAATTACCACATAGGTGGCAGCCCCCTTAATACAGAATAGGTAATAAGAGATCTGGGGACCCGGGTAGATAGTAATCTCTCCTTTGACAATCATATTGCCAAAGTAGTTAAGAAATCCTTCTATGTGGCCCATCTAATTACTAAAGGGTTCGTATCTAGAAATAAAGAGGTTATAGTGCCTCTCTACTCGTCACTCATTAGACCCATCATAGAGTACAATACCCCATTTGGGATGTACCTCACAAGTCACTTCCAACAGCTGGAAAGACCACAAAAGTACCTCACCAAGGGGATTACTGGTCTCAAACATATGTCCTATGCAGCCTGTCTAAAAAAACTCCATCTGCTCTCAGTGGCATATCGCTTACTCAGGGTTGATCCCTGCCTGACTTACAAAGCCATGTCCAATTCAGAATTGATGGACATGCTCCACCTAATGAAATCCAAGTCACTGCGAGGCATGCGCTCTAGTGAACTAAACCTCACCACAACAATAAATAGAACATGCTGGAGGAATAGATTCCTGTCACAGAGACTCCCCATGCTTTGGAACAAAATTCCAAATTACATCAGGCAGAGCCTCTCACTAACATAACACTCTTCAAGAGAAACCTTAATGAGTTATAGGTAACAGAAAATACACTCCTGGGATCACTTCATTGGCACTGCTTGACAGAGGATCAGTTAATTAATCAATGGGGTGGTGAAAGCCGACACACTCTGGCTAGGCTTATAAATGCCCTTGGGCAGATAGCCTAGTACCTACCTATGAACCTAAATGTTGGAGACCCAGCATATAAGTGACTACAGTGTGTACATGATCAGTACTTTACCTCTTTTTCATAAGCCCTGCTTGGGTCTAGGATATGAGGTACAACAGGGATAGCTTAAGTATATTTGCCAAGACACATGCATTGAGTTTAACATCCAAATTTAGCAGGGACATAAGCCTGCAGATGGTAGTCAGATACGGGTCCTTGAATGGTGCAGAGAGAACACCAATAATAGATGATAAAAGAAAAATTGTCTACCCTTCCCTTCCCTTACCTTTCAAATGAGTGAAAAAGGCAAAGTAAAGGTTGCAGAAATCCCCTTGCAAGCTTTTTGTGTACCTCTGTGTTTAGGTCACCTGAACCCGGGACCTTACTCACCAGTTTCTCTTCCGTAACTAAATAAATAAATAAATAAAAGAAATAACTGCTCAATACCTCCACCACCTATTACCTAATTCCATAAGTCTTCCTCTCTATGCTTATTTTCTTCTTCACACATTCTTCTGTGCATACCTTTACACAATTCTTCTCACAGACTAATGTATCAATAAACTCTTCTCTTTCTCTGTCTCTCTCTCTCTCTCTCTCCTTACCTAAATAAACTAATAAGCTCTATCTGAACCCTCTCTATTAAATTTCCTTTCCACCTCCATAACCTCAACACTGCTATCTTATTAGCAGTACTTAACCCTCTTCATCTATTAACCTAGACCTACTCATTTCTCCTTTTTATTTATTTTGTACACACCTATTCTTCTTCTGCTGCCAACTTGCCTTACTTTCACCCAACTGCATCTGCTAATGTATATACTCAATGTGCATGCCTTGTAGAATTATATTTGCTATATGACTTTTCTCTTGAATTTGTCATGGGATTACACTGGGTTATACTTTAAGTCAAAGTCAAAGTCAAAGTAAACTTTATTGTCGATCAGATATACACAGCAGTGCAAGCTGAACGAAATTACATTGCTTTGGTCCCAGTGCAAGACATAACAATGAACACATAGTCTAAATAACAGTAAGACTAATGCACATACAGTAATAATTAAAATATTAACAGCACAATAAATTACCACAATTGGACAGGAAGACATTATACAATATTATAGTGGTAGAAACTGCAAAGACTATAACTTCACATTGTGATTGCTTAGAATATTGCACTCATCAGTTGTAGTAGGATATATTCGGATGTTCATATTGCACATGGACTGGAGTGGTGACTCACTCCTGACTATTGCACATTCAGGAAGTAATGGCACAAGAAATCAGGCTAGTAATTACTATAGATGATACTTCACAGCCAAGTAGCATACATATCTGATTATTCACTGTCATGCCTGGCATTCAAGTTCAGCAGCCTTATGGATAGAGGGAAGAAGCTCCTGTTCAGTCTAGATGTTTTGCAGGGTAAGCTGTGATCCTGCCTGCTCTAGGAAAGGAGGATGTACATGCCATGGGCAGAGTTAGTGGGATCACTGATTATCTTTCTAGCCCTTCCTACACACAGAGTCTCATGCAGATCAGCCACGGATGGGTGTGAGGAACCAATGACATTTTCCACTGTCCTCACTACCCTCAGGAGTGCCTTGTTGTCAGATGCTTTGCCAAACTATGATGTTGTTTGAGAGGATGCTCTCAATGGCCCCCCTGTAGAAGGCTTTAAGGATGGACTGAGAAAGGTTTGCCTTCCTCAGTTTCCATAGGAAGTGCAGATGTTTTTGTGCCTTCTTCACTGTGTGGCTAATATGAGTCAACTAGGATAGGTCATCTCAGATGTGCACCCCCAGGTACTTGGTGTTTTTTACTCTTTCCACTGCCACACCTTTAATTTCCAGAGGTTGATGTATCTCTTGAGTCCTCCTGAAGTCCATTATTAATTCTTTGGTCTTGCTTACATTTAAGGCCAGATTGTTGCTGTCACACCAGCCTATCAGATGCTCCACTTCATCCCTGTAGGCTGTTTCCTCAGAATTTCTGACCTATGTCAGCGGTATCATCCGCAAACTTGATGATTTTGTCGGATTCATGCTTGGCCATGTAGTCATGCATCAGCAAGGTGAACGGCAGAGGACTCAGGACGCAGCGCTAAGGGACACCCATGCTCACTGTAATACTGATCGAACTGTTATTTCCCACACATACTTTTTGGGGTCTGTTAATGAGAAAGTCCAGTATCCAGTTACATAGAGGGGTGTTGCTGCCCAGCTTGATCAGCTTCGATATCAGATTCTGGGGAATGACAGTGTTAAAGGTGGAACTAAAATCGATGAACAACATTCTGACATAGCAATTCTTGTTCTCTAGATGTGCTAAGGATTCATGAAGTGCTGTAGCTATTGCATCAGCTGTGCAGCGGTTAGATCTATAACAAACTGTAATGTATCCAGTGTTGCATGTAGGCTTGAAGACATATGGTTCTTGATCAACCTCCCAAAACACTTCATTGCTGTTGATGTTACAAACAAATGAACAAATAAATAATATCAACTTCAGTCTCTGACTCCTTAATAGGTCTGGCCAGTTTGACCACTTGGTCCCCTCTAATAACTGGGAAATTAATTTTCACAAGAAAGATACATATGTTCTAATTAAAAGTATACACACACACACATACACACACACTCACGCACACACGCACACATAAGTTTGGTAACTGGTGAAGAAGTTTGTGAGCTGTGGTTTCTGTGGTACAGGGTTTGATTCCCTCAGACCTCATTTGTCTACTGTGTGACCTTGTGGAAGTCACCTAAACAGACATTGCTCAAGGTCACTTCAGAAAAGGTACTATGTGTCCAGTGGGCATTCCTGATTAACAAATAGAATTATGATTATTATCATTATTACTATATTAATTGTATATCATCAGCCCCCTTTTTCCATTTTTCTATATGGGGTTGGGTGTTGCCATCTCGCTCGATTCAGTGCCACAATCCTGCCTTCTTCAACACTCATGCCTGACTGTCAGAGATCTTCTTTCACACAATCCATCCACCTCTTTGCTGGACATCTTTATTTCCTCTTACCTTCTTCCTGTCTGTCCCATCTTCTTCACCAGATTGTCTTCTGCTTTTCTGCATGTGTCTGAACCACAGTAATCTCTTCTCTTTGATCTTGGAGCTACTTTAGATTCTGCTCTTCTGTCCTGATTTCTTCATTTGTCCCACAGTGTGCATCCTACCACCCTTCTCAGGCACTTCATTTCCATCCCCTCTAGTTTCTCCATTAGCTCTGCCTTTACTGCTCAAGTACCATACAGTAGCACTGATCACACCACTGTTTTGTACACATTACTTTTCAGCTTCTTTGGCATTTTTCTGTCATAAACTACACTTGAAACTCATGCCATTTGGCTGCAGCCCATCTGATTCTAGCGTTGACCTCTTCATTTAGACCACCCCTCCCAGATACTTGAAGCTATTAACCTGTTTCACGATCTTCCCTTTATCTCAATTCTCAGCTTCTTCTGATTTCCCCAATTGGCTGCCATTACCACCATCTTATCTGTGCTTAGTTTAATCTCATGTGCCTTCAGTTTTGCATTCCATTCTCCTATCCTTTGTTGAAGTTCTTGCTCAGACTCTGCCTGTAATGCCACATTATCTACATACAGTAACTTTGCTGATCTGTCCCCTCCAACCTGTTTGCTGATGTAGTCCATCACAAGTATGAACAGCAGTGGGCTTAGAGCTGAACTCTGGTGTATACCCACTCCCACTGGGAACCCCTCTGTGAGGCCGAACACTGTTTGTACTTGAGTCATTGGGTCCTTGTACATAGGCTGCACTAATTCTACCAATGTTTCTGGGACTTTGAGCTGCAGCAGTACTGCCCAGATCAGCTCTCTTGGAACCTTGTCATATGCTTTCTCTATGTCTAGGAATGCCCATTTTGACTCTTTCCTCATCTCTAGCTTCTTCTCAACTATTTGTCTCACTGTAAACATTGGGTCAGTTGTGCTGCATCCTGATCTGAATCCAAACTGCTCATCTCCCATCTTACGTTCTACTACTGTGCATATCCATTTATTAATCACACTCTCCAGAACCTTCATGCAATGTGACTGGAGTTTGATGTCTCTGTACTGCCCACAGTTGTGGATGCCCCTTTTGTTCTTCTACATCAGCATAACTATGCTTATTCTCCAGTCATCTGGGATATGCCTTACTCTCCACAGTGCTATGAGTACCTTCAGGAGCCATTTGTCCTCTAGCTCACCCAGCATCTTTATCATATCTGCTGGGACATCATCTGAGCCTGCTGCTTTCCCTGACTTCATTTTCCTTAGTGCTATTCTTACTTCTAGAGTGGGCCCCTCTTCCGTCATTGTAGGCTGTTTCTGGGGCAGTACAGCTTCTTTGGGGTTTTCTTCATTCAGAAGCTATTGGAAATACTCCCTCCATCTGCGTATGATGTCATGTGGACTGGTGAGCAGGTTTTTGCTGGCATCCCATATAAAGGGTGTCATTCTTCATCTGTCTGCATTTGCCTTCAAACCTGATATAGTTTCCTTGTTCCACCTACTGAGTCACTTTCCAGAAGTTGGCCTCCGATGCACTATTCTTTGCTATTGCAACTCCTTTCTTAGCTTGGGAGATAGAAAGGTCAACCAGTATTCCTTTCTAGCCCGGTCAGTCTTTTCTATCTCCCATTATTTCCTACACTCCTTTCTTTTGATGACTTCCTGGACTTCTGCATTCCACCACCAGCTTTCCTTATGTACCTTATTTCCATACCTGGCTCGGCCACATATCAGTTCTGTAATCCTAGCACACATGCTGTTTTGAGGCGCTGCCATTCTTTTTCAAATCCAGCTATTTCCTCCTCTTCTTGGGGTGCTAGAGCCCTGAGTAATTCCTTGAACCATTGTAATTTCTCACCAATCAACTTCCAGGTCTTCAGCCTGGTCTCTGTTGACCTTAGAGCCTTGTCTGACCACTGCTTGCAGCTGATTGTGGCAACCACCAGTTTATGCTTTGGGCCAACTTTTTCACTGGGGAATGACTGTGCAATCATGAATTCTACCCCAGTGCCTTTTACCTGCTAGGAGGAAGTTTACATGAGTTGCATGTTGGCTACTCTTGTATGTGATCTTGTGACTCTCTCTCTCTTTCTGAACCATGTGTTGGCTACTATCAAGCCATTTGCCACACAGAAGTCTAGAATGGCTTCTCCTTCTTTATTCCTGTTGTCCCACCTATGTGGACCCAGGCAATCTGCATATCCTGTTCTGTCTGTCCTGATATGTGCATTCAAGTCACCCATTATCAACACCAATTCATGTTGTCCTGCTTTATATAGTAGGTCCTGCAGCTGCTGTATGAATGCACTCTTTTTTACACAATCACATAACATAAACTGTAACTTATGCTTGTCTTTATTATCATTTATATGTTTGTATGTTTGGAGATTTTCTCCCTGGGCCTCTGCTAAAAATGGACATGTTTCCAGTTGGACTATCTTGGTCAACAAATGTAAAATAAAATAAATAAATAAATCACAACCCTGCAGTGGGGCATATGCTGAGATTATGAATACCGCCCTATCATTACACTGCAGTCTGATTGCCATGAGTCTGTCATTAATTATGATGATATCCCTCACTGCCTTCTGAAGCCTGTCTCTCACCACAGTTCCCACACCATTTCTAGCCTGCCCCTCTCCTGAACAGTAGACTCTGGACCCCAAGCCAAATAGCCTTGCTGCACTGCTCCTTCCATCTTATCTCCTGGACACATAGAAAGTCCAGCCTCCTCTGTATCATCGTGTTATCCACTTCCAAGCTGCATCCTGTCAGTGAACCTACATTAAGTGTAACAATTCTCAGTTCATGTTTGGCAGGTTGATTGGTTTTATGTCCAGCTTTCACTCAACAGAGATATCCCAGGTAACCCAAGCTGGGCAACTAGACACCGGCCAGCCAGTAGGTTATTGCCACAGAGCTGATGAGCTTTATGGTGGGCACAGACTGGCCAATAGAGGCAAATACACCCTTCCCACCATTAGCATGGGTCCCTGGCATAGGTGAGAGTAGGCCAGGTCCTCAACCCACTTATTACCAGTAACTACCCATGCCTATTTAATGACATTAGTCAACATGATCAAATCACCTAGAGCCATATTTTACACAGTCGAGTGGCTATCTCTGCCACGGCATACAGACTGTGATCCGTGTTCTCCTATCTTGAGGATACTGCACACCACAGTAGATGCACAAAACAGTTGGTCTGTACAACTCTTCCCCCTATAGGGCAGCATATAGAGTATAATTATTTATAAATGTTTACAAATTCAGAGATATCTTTAACACTAGTCATTGTATCCCTGTTGTAGTTTTATGAATCCCGTAGACTAAGATATGTAAACCTCTCAGCCTAACTTGCATGACCAGAATACTGCCTGACTTTTCCCCTGAGCCCATGAGCAGGTTTCTATTCTAAACAGATTAATATTCAGCTTCTCTTATTTTAAAACACCTTCAGCCAAATTCACAAATGGCCAGATTCCATGCAGGAACAGTATAGCCATTCCTGCATGCAATATGGTCACTGTGCAATCGAGAATAGGGCCGTTTTTGCATGCACGAGCGGCCCTATACTGTTCCTGCACAAAATTCCATTCAGTATGCAAATCACCTCATTTGCTGGTGAAAACCATGTAAATGAGGTGATTTTCCAAGCTGAACGGATTCCATATAGGAACAGTGTCAATGCAAAAATCTATTCAGCTAGTAGCCGAATACATTTTTGCATCTGACAAAATGGAGGCATGACAGCTCATGAAAAGCATGTATTATGTAGAACAGACAAGCCAATGGCCAAATATAAGGCCATTTGCAATAAAAGCAACATAATTGTTGTAAAAATAAAACTTTTATTTTTTTTGGCCAATCCTGTCCGTTTAAGCTAAGAGTAGCGGCGCACAAACACGGGGGTGCCAAAAATAAAAAAAAGGGAAAAACTGCCATTTAACAAAAAAATGCATTCTGCCATTATAGTCAATGGAAGGCAAAATGTAAACAAGACAAGGGAGCACTAGTTGCCAAGGAGAAAGGGTGTGCTTGGAAATTGTAACTATGGACCTGCACACTGGGGTATGCAAATGAAGGGACCTATACTGAATCACAGATTTCTACCTACTGGAAGCCTGCACCTAATCGTGCAGGTGCAGGAATAGGGAACCATGTAGGCAGGACAAGAGGATGATTTCACTAGGGGGTGTGTCATGCTTGGTGTAAACTTATTGGAGCCCTGCGGCCCATGTTTGCTCTTAGCTAAGCAGAGTTAAGGAAGGGGGGGGGTGTCTCACATTGCTGAGCACTGTTTTCCCTGCCTAAATGGGTGTGTGCACCATGCACCGGGTTTTAAACAAAAAAAAAAAGAAAGAAAAACAGGAAACAGTAGCTCAGTTCACATGTGAGCACTGGATATGCGCAGCACGCCTCGGGACTTAAACGGGAAGGTAATGGGAAGGGAAAACAGCAGTAGGAAGGCAATCAAGGAGAACTAGCATAGCTGGCAGGCAAAATGTATCATATTCAGCCAATTACACAGGCAGCAGCCTAGCCGAGAACACTACTATAAACTATGCAAACTCCTTTCACTCTGGTTTTTCCCACAAACTCTACACCACCGGTGTACACAGACGGGGAAGTTTTACCTGACAAAACTAAAAAAATGTTAGGGGCTGCTGTCACTCTCATACATCAATATATGCAAGAGGCTGAGTGCAGTGAGGATGTGAATGCTGATGACCATCCCACAGTGAGGAGGAGGAGAACAGTGTACAAACCCAGGGTAACCTACCAGGGCCTACATAAGCTGGATATAGTAGAGTGCTATAGGGTGGACAGGGACATTCTACAGCAAATTGTTGAGCTGTGCCGGCCCCGCCTCACACACAGAACCAACAGAGGGGAACCCATCCCAGTGGATACCAAGGTATGTGTAAGGTTAAGAATACTAGCCACAGGTACCTTCCAAAGGGCAACAGGGGATATCATGGGGATCTCACAGACATCAGCATCCAGGGTACTCCACCAGTTCCTATATGCCATGTCAGCACATGCCAGTGAGCACATATATTTCCCCATCACCCGTGAGGCATTGACCAGCAGTATGCATCTCTTCCACCAAATAGCAGAATATCCTGAGGTAGTGGGTGCTATAGACTGCATGCACATACACATCAAACACCACCCAGTGAGCGGGGTAGGGTCTTCATAAACTACAAGGGCTTCCTCTCCATCAACTGCCAGGTTGTGTGTGATGCCCAAGACATTATCTTGAATGTGTATGCTGGCAGCTCTGGAAGGTATCACAACTCCCACATCTGGCATATAACACAGCTGTACCAGTCATTTGCCAGTGGGGACATCCCATATGGCCACCAAGTGGGGGATGCTGGCTACGCAATGGAGCCATGGTTGATGACACCCCTCAGAAATGCACACACACCTTAACAAGAACTCCATAATGAAGCGCACGCACAAACCAGAATCATAATAGAGTGTGTGCTTGGGATGCTCAAGTCATGGTTCCGTTGCCTGGACATATCCAGTGGAGCCTTGCAGTACTCTCCAGCTACATGTACACAAATGTTCATAGTATGTGCCATGCTACACAATATGATCCTGCAGAAACAGCTGCAGCAGGAACAGCACAGGGCAAGGCCACAAAGCCACACAGTCACAGAGGGACTTGGAGGAACCAGCTGAGCCTGCCCATGTTGGCAGAAGGAGGTGTGCCCAGTATGCCCAGGCCTTGGCAAAGAGGAAACGCATAGCACATACACTGACATGGTAGGGAACCAAGGAATGACACCTCTCTCTGATGCACACATACAGGAAAAGGGATGCTAAACATGACACTACCTGTGCTTTACCATGTATAGGGAGTGTACTATGTGCATCCAACATAGTCAGCCCTCTAGCACCATCCTCAGTACTGGCCCAGCCAGAAGGTAAGTCACTCTTCCTATCAATTACTGAATGGAGTAGTATGTTCTGTTAGTTGTATCTATGGTATAGACGCGAGCATGCAAGGGAATCGGGTGGCTGAATGGGATGGCAGCAGATACTGGACACCAACATGGGCAGCGTGAAATCCATAACAAATACTGGTGTCAACACATTAGGCAGTACTAGACAAGGTGACAGATCCCACTGCAGTACATGTGGTGGCCCAAATGTGTGTCCATAGGACACACACATGCATGTCAGTGAGGCTCACATACCCACCACCAGCCTCAGCCAGCAGGACAGGTGTAGATGACCATAATGAAAGGCTGGGCTAAGGCCTCCAATTTCTGGCAATGGTGAACAGCACCCCTCCAGACCTACACAGACAGACTGCAACATGTCTGGCAGTTGTATGTTAGTTCTTAAGAGTAAGAAGTCTAAAACTGAAATGTAGACCAATAAAACCTAAGATCTGTACTTTACTGATATGCCTCCAGTCTGCATAATAGGCCAGAATACAAAATGATGTGGAAGCCAACAGAGTACCTGACATACCAGTACAGTCATAGCAAATGTTTAGAGTTGTCCGGTGTGCCCCCCCCCCACAATCCTATGTAGAAATGCAGTAACATGTAAGTGTGAGGAGTAGTATCAGTGGAGCACAGATTACCCGAGCTGACCCAATCTACAGGATAGTGTGCCCCTCCCCCACAATCCTATGTAGAAATGCAGTAACATGTAAGTGTGAGGAGTAGTATCAGTGGAGCACAGATTACCCTTGCTGGCCCAATCTTCAGGATAGTGTACCCCACCCCCCCACAATCCTATGTAGAAATGCAGTAACATGTAAGTGTGAGGAGTAGTATCAGTGGAGCACAGATTACTCGAGCTGGCCCAATCTACAGGATAGTGTGCCCCCCCCACAATCCTATGTAGAAATGCAGTAATGTGTAAGTGTGAGGAGTAGTATCAGTGGAGCACAGATTACCTGAGCTGGCCCAATCTACAGGATAGATTGTTGCATGTGTACAATATGCAGGGGTCTGTGTGTTAGGTTCTTGTGTGTTTAATATTGTCTGGAAGTGGTCTGCATGTAGGGTATGGAGGGTTGTGTCTCGGTGGCTTATGAGCAGTACTGTGGTTGACAGGGCCATGTTCCGACAACTGCAGTGCCAAACACAATGCTTCTCAGCAATACCCATGTCAGCAGTCATCCATACTCTTTGTCCAGATGTCAATATCTGTCACTGTTTGAAAGATGGACATGCCATGAATGTGGGCCCATACATACACACAGTACACAGGTGGAAATACCCTAGACAGAGTGCATAAAATGTAACTGTCAAATGCACACACCTTTGGAATTGTACAGACAGGTTAGCAGCACATTAGTTGTCCAGGTAGTGTGGAATACTGGTGTAGTCTGGCCAGTCACTGGCAGACCACAAAAGGCACAGTTATGAAATAACAAGCGACTGCCTATGTCCCTGCACAAGACAGCATAAGGGGAATGTCCCAGGTATATCCATGAGTCAGCTGCAAGTAGCTTCCATATCACACATGCACTCAGCTCACCCCACCATCAGCCACAGGTTTATCACAGGTCATATTCTTGCTGTTGGGAATGAGTACAGTATGACCCCACTTCTGTATGAGAATACCCACAGAATGCAGCATGCTGAAGAGCTGTCCTATGTGGGCGTGTCCCTAGCTGTAAACAGCACCTTGCCTGCATCCAGACCCATGGATCAATATGGACAGGAACTATTGCCATTAATACCTTGCACACTTACCCTGTCACCCTAGGGGAATCCACTGGCTCAGAGCCTGGGAATGTAGGAGTGACACAATGCAGTGGCCTGATACAGATTGGCTGCATCCCTACCAAATGGCCTACAGTCCTCTGTCAAAGGCTTGTGCCTCACCCATAGTGCCAATGTATGGTATCTCATGAGATTACAACTAACAACCTAACGCAGTCAACAGAACACAAATGCAAGGCCATGTTGTCAAATCCAAGTAGCATGCCAC
Source organism: Protopterus annectens (assembly GCF_019279795.1). Classification (NCBI taxonomy): domain Eukaryota; kingdom Metazoa; phylum Chordata; order Ceratodontiformes; family Protopteridae; genus Protopterus; species Protopterus annectens. Next base: position 441,139,372 of record NC_056740.1, on the reverse strand, counting down.
TCATGTCCCACTGTATGAATTGTGGACCAATACATAAATACCGCTGCGATGAAGAGTCAACTATAGGGATACTGCTTAGATATTGCTTGCATAATGTTAGGAAGAGGATAGAATAACAGAGTGGGGGTGTAGGCGCATGGACATCATGGAGTGTGTAAAGTCTGAAACTCTGATGTGTGCTCATACCACCCCTGCCTGCAAACCCAGTAATGGTGGCTACAAACCTGCTCGTAAACCACAATGTGAAGGGGAACTGACCAGATATATGAACCCTGCCTCTGGGTAACCTGGGTGAATCTGTACAGATGAGAGGTATTGCCACAGCAGGATATGGCCATTCTGTTAAGTTGATATATGTACAAGAAGGGGATCCTCAGACACCATAGTACCAAGGTGCTGGACCATTTACACAGACCCATCAGCAAGTGTCTGTAGCTACCCCTCCAGAATGGCAGAAGTGTGCAAGAATGTGTAGGCTGTGGACCACAATACTGGACACAGCTTCATTCATCTTGTATTTTGAAGTAAATAACTGTGAGCAAATAATTATATCTATCAGTAGTTGATGACATAATACATCACAGTGTAAAACAGTACATATAGATCTGATTGTGAAACCATCGGATAAAGGTAATAAAATTGTAATTTTACACTACAAGCAGTATTTGCAAA
>NC_056740.1:441131200-441133700 GCF_019279795.1 Protopterus annectens | reverse complement strand
GATTTGAAGTCTGGCATGACAGTGTTATGTGGTTGAGAAAACTCTCACCTGTAGGGCTATCTGCAGACTGGCCGGAGTTTGGAGTCTTAGATTTGGTGTGTTACTCACACATTTTCCGTCTTTATAAATGCAGTAGCATACTCTGATGATTGTAGTCAGTAAATTTATTTATTTTTATTTTATTTTACATTTGTTGACCGGGCTTGTCTAACTGGATACATGTCCATTTTCAGTGGAGGCCCGGGGAGATAAGCTCCAAGATAGAACAATGAAATTAACAAGATAGCAAATAAGGAAACATTAAACAAAAAAAATCATATTTACAATTCATATTACAGGTTATCACAGTAAATTCAGCAGTGCAGAATACAGGCATAACATAGCATGCTAGTACAATCAAGATGTTCTAGAGGGAGATAGTACTGAGGTTAATAAGGAAGGAAATTACAGCTAATGAAATGAAGGAGTAGGAAGAACAAAGTAGTTAGAGATGTATAGCTAGTCAGGTTTAGTACAGAGGCATAACCAGTGTGTTCTGAGGAACACTTTCAATTTGTTTTTGAAGCACGATAGAGAAGGAATTGAGGAGAGTTCACTGGGGAGGAAATTCCAGGCTTTTCCAACTGTATTAGAAAAGAGGGAGCCAGCTGGCTTGTTGTTTGATTTAGTGGTAAGTACTAGAAGTCTCTGAGAAGACCTTAAGGATTTCAGGTTTTTATAGGGAGTGATGAGTGTGGATAGAATAGGAGTTTTGGAAGGTTTGTAAAGAGTGTTGTGGGCTATGGATAGTTGATGGAATTTAATCAGATTTTGTAGTTCAAGCCATCCCAGCTGCTTTAAATTAATGCAATGGTGGGTTCTAAATGGGTGTCCTGTAGCAAATCTGGCAATGTTATTGTAGGACATTTCCAATTTGCTAAGATTATTTTTAGATAGATTGGTGAAAATGAGAGAGGCATAAAGAAGTGAAGAGATTAGATGAGTGTGTGCTATAGTAGTTTTTGCTGAAGGTAGGAGGAAAGATTTAATCCTATAGAGAGAGCCTAGTTTTTTGTTGACAGTTTTTATAGTATTGTTGATATGGATATCAAAGTTTAGATTGTTGTCTATGGTGATACCTAATAGTTTGGTGGTAGGTTCGGGGGATATAGTAGTTTTATTGGTAGAGATAAGTGAGAAATCAAGAGGAGAGGACTTATTGGTGGGAAAGAAGAGGAGGAGTTTAGTCTTTTTGGGGTTAAGGAGAAGGCATCTATGTGTGAACTATTTTTCAACTGTGTTAAATACTTGTTGGGTAAGAGATTGAAGTTCAGAAGAGGTGGTAGCTGAGCATATCAGAGTGGAGTCATCTGCATATTGAATGCATGTGGCTTGGGTGATGGCAAGGTGAAGGTTGTTGATAAATATGGAAAAAAGTAGAGGTCCTAGGATGGAACCTTGGGGGACACCAAGGTTGACGGGCAGGTGAGAGGAAAGAGACTTGTGCCATAGTACGGCCTGTTGTCTTTTATCAAGGTAGGACTGGAACCACTTTATAGAAGATTTATCTAATGACAGGGATTCCAGCATTTTGATAAGGATTTGATGATTTACCATGTCAAAAGCTTTAGACAAGTCTATGAATAGCGCTGAAGAAAGGTTGTTAAGATTGTGTTTTTTGTTGATACAATCTGTGAAAGAGAGAAGGGCTGTGGTAGTGCTATATGAAGGTCTGAAACCATGTTGACAGTTGGAGAGTAAATTATTTTGGGTTAGATGGTCAAGTAATTGTTTATGAATGCATTTCTCCATGATCTTTGCCAAAGGTGAGAGAAGGGCAATGGGGCAGTAGTTGGAGAGTTCAGTGGAGTGTCCGCCTTTATGGAGGGGGATAATATGGGAAATTTTCCATAAACTGGGGATATGACTTTCGGTAATAGTTCTATTGATCAGAATAGAAATGGGATAAGCAATAGCTTTGGCTGATAGTTGTAGGAAATCAGTGGGTATATGGTCTGCTGAGGGTGAACATGGTTTTAGTTTCTGTAAAAGGGTTAGAATATATGTTGTTGGGACAGGTGGAATATGAAAAGTAGGGGGTAAGGCTTGATTTATAGGAAGGCAGAGTGAAATTATTGGGTGATAGTTGACTAGTTGGAGTGACTAGCTAAATGGTAATATCCATGCATGTTACTGACTTCATATCCCTCAGAAGAGATATGTCACAACAAACCCTGTTACCCCAGCAATGTTCTCAGTTCATAACTGCAATATGTCAATATTGGCCCTGTGTTTGTGCCTCTGTCCCCCAAGTCTGTGACCCTTTGTTCATATGTCATGCATTAAGAGGTAGATATGTACAGTATACCATTATTTATTGACATAATTCCTGATATCAAGCCAGTGATATATCAGACTGCCAGCCATGTAATGTATCGGAGGCCTAATATTTGAGGACAAAACCTGGACATTCTGTTGTAGTCTGTACAGTAGAGAGGTCTGTGTACTTCTGGTGATTGTT
>NC_056740.1:441096200-441126200 GCF_019279795.1 Protopterus annectens | reverse complement strand
TACATATATGTGTGTGTATGTATATATATATATATATATATATATATATATATATATATATATATATATATATATATGTGTGTGTATGTATTCACCTTTCTATACATATGTATCTATCTATGCATATATGTGGATACACATGTGGATGTATGTCTCTCTCTATACATATATATTTTATATATATATATATATATATATATATATATCTGTGTGTGTGTGTGTGTGTGTGTATGTGTGAGTGTGTGTGTGTGTGTGTATTATGTATAGATTTGTCACCATATATGCATCTCCATACATATATACATGTATGTATAGAGTCAAAAAACAGCTCAAACAGATAAACTCAAAAAAGCAAACCAGTAATATTCTAGACGATTTAATGTTAGCGCTTTCGTACACAATTTTACATGCACTTCTTCAGACATTAATTACTCCCAAAATGCAATGTGTTTTATAGTCTGCTTATTTAATTAATCACAAATTGAATGCATTTGAGAAAAAAAAACATGATAATAATTACTACATCCCTTAAATTCATTTTATAAAATATATATGTACTTATGCTTATATGTTTGACCTTAAACAAGATGCTTCTTAAATATGCAAAAATTAATTATATAGCATGCTAACTAGTAACAACTATGTAAAAGTATAAGCGAATAAGTTGAATCAAGTGTATGTAAGTATAAAATCCTATCTTAGTGATTTATTTGTAGACGCCAGCATTTCAATGGACACATATCAGTATCTGAGCATGCCTGCGCCTCTTATTCTAGTTATTTGTGGAACTCCCAAAATCCATAAAAATAGTAATTTCTCCCAATTCCGTCCCATTATAGATGGCCATAGGTCTGTCACATATGCCTGTGCTAAATGGGTAGATTCTAAGTTAAAAATTCCCCTATAGACAGAGACAGGTTTGTCGTGATTAATTAAGTAGACTATAAAACACATTGCATTTTGGGATTAATTAATGTCTGAAGAAGTGCATGAAAAATTGTGCACGAAAGTGCTAACATTAAATCATGTGGAATATTACTGGTTTGCTTTTTTGAATGTATGTATAGAGTACCTGACTGATTCCACAGACTCCTTTCCCAACTGTTGAATGACCGTATAAGTAATATGTTTGGGATGTCATCACTGTGTTATATGGCTCAGATGATGCAATGGTACATTGCTTTGATTGTAGTTTACAGAGCCCTGGGTTCAAGCTTTGACAGGCCTTATTATTTTGTTGCAAGGCAGAACAGTCCTGCTGGGGAGGAAGGATAAGGGCAATAATTAAAAGAGGTCCCTAGTTTGCCCCCCCCATTTAGACAGCCTTCAGTCAGAGTTGTCGCAGTAAGAGGTACAGACTGTGGATCCGATGTCCAGCTACACTATGTATATATATATATATATATATATATATATATATATATATATATATATATATATATATATATATATATATATATATATATATATATATATAGATATATATAGATATATATACATAGATATATAGATATATATAGATATATATACACACACACATATATACATATATATATATATATATATATATATATATATATATATATATATAGTCTATATCAGTATACCGAACATTAAAAATTTCGAGTGTTCTAATATCGAACCCTATGAATCGAAAATTTAAAACATCGAACATTCAGAACACATACACACAACACAAGCACACCAAACAAACAACAATCTACACACATACACTTAAACTCATACACCTAACCCTACACTAAACTATACATACACCACTAACTATCCACTTAGCTTAACCCAAACCCTAACCCTAAGGTCCATCATTATCGCACAGTCACCTCACGCGCACCCTAACCCTAACTCACCTAACCTGCCCTAATCCTCATGTCCACACAATCGCACACTTACCTGAACCCAACCTATAACTTTCCAACACAGAGTTGAAAATACCGAAGCAACAGAAACGGACAACCGAATTCTTTCCCTAGGAAACAAGTTGGTTTTCTGTTTCTTCGATATTCGGTGTTCTAATATAGACTATATAAATATACATATATCTATATCTATACATATCTATATATATATATATATATATATATATATATATATATATATATATATATATATATATATACATATATATATATATATATATATATATATATATATATATATATATATAATATAGACCATAGATATATTTATATATATATATATATATATATATATATATATATGCATTTACAGATATATATATATATATATATATATATATATATATATATATATATATATTTATATATGCATTTACAGATATATATATATATATATATATATATATATATATATATATATATATATATATATATATATATATATATATATACATACACACACACACGTATATATATATATATATATATATATATATATATCTATATATATATATATATATATATATATATATATATATAGATATACATACATATATATATATATATATATATATATATATATATATATATACATATATATACAAATATATATATATTGTGGCAACAACAGCTGTGTGACAAAACAACAACACCAGAACCAGTAATTGAGCACGCTTGTGTGTTTTATATATACATATGTATATCTCTCTCTCTCTCTCTCTCTCTGTGTAGATATATACATATATATATATATATATATATATATATATATATATATATATATATATATATATATATATATATATATATATATATATATATATATATATGTGTGTGTGTGTGTGTGTGTGTGTGTGTGTGTGTGTGTATGTGTCTATGCATATATATATATATATATATCTATACATTTTCCCCACTGTTCAGTGACTGTGCTGCATGATATGTTTGAATAAACATCAGACATATTTACAGCTCAGATGGCTTAGTGGCAAATTACTGTGACTATGGAGTGCATGGTCCTGGGTTCAAACTGTGCAAGGGCTGATTATTTTGTTGCTGGGCAGAACAAGGGCTGTTGGATACAGAGTGATTAAGGCACTTATAAGCAGTTGTACCACCTTCATGGCTATTCACGCTGATCACACATATGACTATATGTACCTATGGATCCTAGTACTGGCAAGTGTGTGTGTGTGTGTGTGTGTGTGTGTGTGTGTGTGTGTGTGTGTGTGAATAGTAATCTCTGTGTGTTTGGTCCATGCAATATCCCCTGGGGGTGTGGTTATCTCCAAATGTAAATGTGTTCAACCCAATACACTGACCATTCTCGACTTTACAACAGATTATGTCATTCACTACATACCTATATAAAAGAATCTGCACTATAAGCTGTGAGGCATATGCATTCACTGTTACACAGACCTTGGAAATCTGAGCGGATAGAACTGTACCTTTCCCATGACATGATTCATGTGTTATCACACTGCCATACCCTTGGACTTCCTACAGGCCCACATCCTGGTGACACACAGACACCTATGACACAAACAGAATACAGACTGTGAGAACACATTCACTCAGCATGACTAATGGCAAGAATGCACAATGGCCAAAACTGCACACACACTCTGAGGTGTACCCCTTATCCATCCCAGATGACAGCACCTACACAACATTACATAGCTACAGTTCAGTATGGTCACCCTGTGTATCAGACCCCTAGTTGCATGGCCCTGAATCGATAGTGTGCATGGCGGGGATCTGGCACAGGTTTCATCATATGCAGAGGGTGTTGTGCTGGTTTGCCAGAGGCCTAGGCTGTGCCATAAAGTTAACATTATGGGTGTGTGTTTGGGGTGTGGTAATGATATGGCCTATGCATGTCTGGTGCATGTGTGTTGAAGTGACCTCTTTCCTGATTGTGATATGTGTGCGTGTGTGTGTGTGTCTGCCTGCACACAGTCACACCATGTGGCTGCCCTACACTGACGTTTTGTGGAGAGCTGTGGGCCATACATGGCAGGGTGTACAGTTCACCATCTCTGGCCATGGATATGGGAACTGGATCTGCCACATGTTTGACTGGCATCACCAGGCCCAAGGCCCGAGGCAGTACTACCCCCAATGATAACTGATGTCTGCTGGAACCGTGACCTTGTAGGGACCGGCTGAGATCATGTGCCCATGGCCTGCTATGTTGTGGCATGGACAGCACACCACCCTCAGTACTGCCGGTGTCACTGCCACTATGGGAGCATGATGGTGGATGGCCACATGGACCCTCAGCTGATTGTGGTGTTGAGCTACGTCCACGCGGCTGCTGCCTCTCCCCTGCCAAATGTTCAAGCACAGATATTCCATGGCTGATGAGTGCTCTGCTCTCAACCAACCATCTATCCATGATCTCATTGCCCTCATGCCTGGCTGTAACAAGGTCCGGGAGACAGCCATGAGCACCAGGGAGATGGTCTGCCACAACCCTGTGCAGTTGTCTAGTGTTCCATTCATTACATGCCTGCGCATCCATTACAGCCCGAAACATGTACCTGGTAACTGCCGCATTGGCACTTGATACATGGGCTGGGTGGGCAGCAATTCTCCTTTGACCACCCCTGCCTGTCTGCCTGTGTGTGACTTCATCAGCAGTCTGGCTATGGCTAGTCACTGGCTGCTCACTTGCCATAGTCTCCACACTTTCATGTCCTGTGCCTGCATCCAGCTGTCCTTCACTTGTGGCCACTGGTGATGGGGAATGTGTGGGCATTGTGACCGTGTGCAGGGATGGGGTTGACAAAAGTGGAATACCAACAGGTGACACAACTGCAGCCCATGACAACCCCACCTGTGCCCCATTATGGTTTTCATCATGGTCAGAGTCACCAAACAATCTAACATCACCTGTATAGCAGGAAGGACTGGGACCACCATGTCCACCTGTGAGGAAAAGACAAGATATGTACATTACTAACATCATTATACAGTTTGCTATCATATACACACACTCTCACACACTCTCGGACACTCTCACACACACACTCTCATACATTCACTCTCACACACTCATTCTCACACACTCTCACACACACACACACACACACACACACACACACACACACACACACACACACACACACACACACACTCACAGACATGCTCAGACACACACACACAGACACACACACAGACACACTCAGACACACACACACACACACACACACACACACACACACACACTCAGACACACACACAGACACTCAGACACACACACACACACTCAAGACACACAGACACACACACGCAGACACACACAGACACACTCAGACACACACACACACACACACACACACTCAGACACACACACACAGACACTCAAGACACACACAACACACACACACACACTCAGACACATACACACACACACTTACACACACACACACACACACACACACACACACACACACAGACAAGGTGTCCCACAGACATTACACAGACCTCACATTAGGCAGATGGTGACAGTCATGACACACCCAGACCACAACAGACACACTCTAGGCAGGTCCTCAAAATCATGCAGTGCATACCTTTCTACTTAGTTGTACTACTACTTTTCACCACTGGGATGTGTGACTGTCTTTAGTAGGTGTTAAGCCTTCACTTAGAACACACTACACCATGTAGACATCAGTGCTGTTCACCTGTATGGCACTGTGGCAAAGTCTAGGAAACATAACTACAAACTGTACAGAGTTTTCACAACTATTTCTAAATGTGGGTCATACTCCCTGTCTGCTGCACATACCTCCTGTGTTTGTCTGGTACATTACTGGTTTGACCAGTGGATTGGTGACTCTACTTTCAATGTCATACTGTGATTTCCAGTTGTCATAACCTGCAATATATGTATATGAAAACAAGGGCATTTCCTCAAACAACTTCACAAACTGACAGTGGATATAGTAAGTGTACACACCACTCTTAACATGCCAGGGTTTTGTGACATATCACATGAGACCACATTAATATTGCCATGAGATTTCCACCATTTTGTATGACATGTAACTTGTGCATTTTGAATGAGAAACATATACACATCAGGTAGGGTTGACATATCTTACATGTTAGTATTACAATAGCTGGCTTGCAGAAGGTGCACACCCGTAAACCAATACTTTGGTAAAGCACCTGCTGCTCTCAGTACAGCATTCAGTCCTCTTGGGGTGGTGTTTCTCAGCATGGCACATCTCAGCATGGCAATGTTTGCAAACTATCCCTTGACAAACAACTCCAAATCTGTCCTATTGCAAAGCCATCCCCTGTGCACAGCACTTGTCAGGTCAACACACAAACTGTGTTTCATATGTAGGTGTGGCCTCTGGCTTGGCCACAGCAGACTGTTGATTGTGTTCTTGTGAATCCATCCTTTTGTTCATTTGGATGTAGGGTGTGACCCATTGTTGTGTGCAATGTTGGGATACCTCCCCATCCACAGCTATGTGGCAGACACCAGACATATCATAGCCACAAGGGACTGGTGTTTGGAAGTGTTCATAATACAATCCAAATTGGCTACAGCCCCAGTTCAAGCTGATAGACAGCAAACCCACATCAGGACACTGCCATCACCCTGCTTCACTGTATGGGTAGTGCTGTTCTGATGTTGTGCAGTGCTGTTATTGTGCCAAACTAACATGACCAAATTGTACACAAAGAGAGTTCAACCCTGGTCTCATAACATCTTCACACATTTCCACACATACTTTTTGAAAAGTTGATGTATTGTTGTCCAGACGTTACCTAGAACTGGCTGCTGTGTGTTGTGAGGAACAGCTGCCATCGTCAAAACACACCCTTTACCCAAAACATGTGAAGTCCATGGAAGACTGTTGTCACATGTAGTACACACCCAGTACTTGCCAGAGATGTCTTATACCCTTCATTGTTCCTGTATAGCTCCTGGCAGCATCCCTGGACATTTCTGGGATGATTTTCCAACATATGTGTAGGGATGTCCACTTCTTCAAACTGTCACTGTTGCACCATCTCTTGTACACCTTTTGATGACTATCTGCACTGTATTCCATGGCATATGCAATGCTGTGTGCATGTGTTCATAGCGTTCAATCCCTTTGCAGCATGTTAGGCTGTATGCAAACCATGGCTTTGCTGTAGCAGGCAACTGTGGGTCTGTGTTGGGATAATCCTGGTATGTGAGCTGACTGTTATATGCAGGTACTCCAGGAGTCCATGATGGATGGCAGGTGTGTACCCAATCTGATCAACTGCTGTGGTTGTATCACACACTGATATACTCCAGTATGAGCTTCTTCCTGTCTACACATATGCATCTAGCTTCTTGGACTGTTTCCACTCCACATACATGTTCCCCTAACAGAGATGTATGTTTCACATTTGCATTGCACAGATTATAGGTCACATGACCGGTTGTATGGCTTTGGTCATGTGCATTGTGCTCACATTATCATATCTCACACATACCTGGCATTGTGACATGTGTGTACACCTTTTATATGCACTGTCTCACAGTACTGTATACATGTCCCTACTATTGGCACTCTGTCCCCACATTTTGGCAATCATTATCCAGATGTCCTGCAATAACAGGTTTGTGAGTTATGCTACTGATATGTAACATCTCATGCAAATTGGCCCCTGTGATATCATGCAGTGAACTCCTCCACAGGTTATCTTGCAGAACATGCAATTTGCTGACTATAACAGTTCAGTGCATGGCCACATGCATTACCTTAAAATTCCTGGGATAATGTAAGCCACAACAGGAAGCTCTCATATTTACCAGCATCAGGCTGCTGTCTCTCATGTTGATGAAAGGTACTTAGGTAATGTGAGGGAGAGGTATTGTCAGCAGCTTCACAAAAGCCATCAGTCCAGGAGCAATGCTACATGTATGCACAGGTACAGTTTACACTATGATATTACACTATTTGCTATTCTTCACCTGAAATGGGCACATGTGTGCATTACTAAACCCCACCCAGTGCTCTATTTTGCAATGACATCTGCACCTAAAGACTGTTACTACACAGGTGAAATGTAACCTCAGTACACTTTTGTGAATTTTTGCCTTACCTGGACACTCCTTGCCAGTTTCCTGGGTGGTACCCACCTCCATGACAGCTACATCTTGTAGTGGTTGTTCTCTGTGGGCCACCCCAAGGTTGTCAAGGAGCTCCTCCATTGCTCTAAGTGGGGCTTTCTGTCTGGACCCCCACCAGTAGCGGAGCGGTCCATCACCACCGCAGCAGCCCATTGCCACGCACTCCGAATTAGGTCAGTTGCTCTGTGCCTGACCTGTTCGTATGTGCGGCCATGGTTCCCCAAGTTGTTCACTCTCTGTGTGAGGTCTTCCCAGAAGGCTGTCCTCTCCCACTGATGTTGGCAACCCCAACTGAAGAGGATATGGTAGTGTTCCAGTATGGCCTCAGTTATGGCTGCTGTCACCTGGATAGCATAGGCTGGAAGCCTCTGCATCACACTTGAAAGACATAAACTGGGAAAAACATCACAGGACATCAGAGATTGTCCATAGTTCCTTACAGAGACAGCTCACTAGTAATGAGTATCAGTAGCCAGAACATTACATCAAATAATAATCCAGTACCTAGCAGCATTGTATGGACATGCATAGCATTATGTGTAAGTATGCAGTTTGCACCTGATTAATGGTGAGGGTATGGGGGGCATGTGGTACGCATATCCTTCTATACTGATGTTGAGCCAGGGCGGTGAGGTTTGTCCTAAACATGTCTGAAGCAGCTCATCTTTAGCTATGATGTGTGTGTCTGTGTGTCTGTGTGTGTGTGTGTGTGTGTGTGTGTGTGTGTGTGTGTGTGTGTGTGTGTGTGTGTGTGTGTGTGTGTGTGTGTGTGTGTGTGTGTGTGTGTGTGTGTGTGTGTGTATATGTGCTATGGCTGACACCATTACAAGGTGGGTTGGATAGTTGCCTGTGAGACCGTAGACATATGTGGGGATGACCTTCCGAATGCCCTCAGTGGATGTCTCCAGTTTGTACTCACACTCAGCATTACATTAATGCACCTGTGACCTACTGTGTTCAATCAAACACAGGCTGACATGCTGGCCAGATGGTGACTGCTCCTACACACATGGTGGTGGAATGAAGAAGTACAGGGGAGTATGCAGAGAAAGGTGTTGGCAAAGGAGAAGTGGGATTGACAGACAGATGTAGACAGTAGACATGAGTATAAAGAGATGAGGTGCATGGCAAAGAGAGTGTTGGACATGGCTATGGATGGGGAGTCTGACATACAGATGTGGAGTCTGGGGTTGTGTGTAATGTTGGAAAGCATGAATGGTGTATAGGGCCTATAGCTATTGGCTAGACAGATACACATAGCTAGGAATGATGTGCAGCAAAAAAAGGGTGATAAAGGAATATGGGTGAAACATACAAGCTAGGAGTGTGTTTAGAACATATGGAAACATCACTTTGATGGCTTGTTCCATGAGGAAAATGGGGGAGGGAGGGAAGGTTGGCTGAGGTGGGTATGGTTAATCAGGGGGTGCAACAGATTATCAAGGAGAATGTAAGGATAGCTATGAGGGGATTTAACAGTGGAAAGGCTGTTATTCCAGGTGACATACCTGTGGATGCCTGGAGGTGGTTCTGAGACATTGCTGTAATCTTGGAAAGTGAGAGGATGTGTGAGATGTTGGCGAATATGTATGGGTACTGCTTATCTGAACAAGGGTGGTCTGCATAGCTGTAATAACAAGTGAGGGATAACATTGATCGGTCACAGGATGTGGTAATGGTAAAGGGTGGTGGCAGCTAGATTGAGATCATGGTGATGATTGATGATGTGCAGTATGGTTTCATGCCAGGTAAGAGAGTCACAGATGCAAATGTTGATCCACAGGTATTGATGGAGCTCTGCACTCAGGCTGAGATACAGCTGCATTGTGTCTATGTGCACCTACAGAGAGCATATGACATGCTGCCTGGAGAGTAGTTATAGTATTGTATGTGGAGGTCAGGGGTGCAAGAGGAGTCTGTCAGACTCCACAGGATATGTAGGATTCTAGTGTGACAGCAGTGATTTCTGGTTTTGACATGACAGGTGGATTTAAGGTGGAGGTGGGAGTACATCAGGGGTCAGCTGTGTGTCCTTTCACATTTGCAGTGGTGAGGGACAGGTTGACAGACATGATCAGACAGGGCCCCCTGTTGACTGTGCAGTTTGCAGATTACATTATGGTCTGTAGTGAGAATAGGGGACAGGTTGGGGAGACCCTGGGGAGGTGGGGTTATGTTGTAGAGTGGGGAGGAATGATGGTCAGCAGGACTAAGTAAGAATACATGTGTGTAAATGGGGTGGGGGATAGAGGAATGATGACAATGCAGCGCATAAAGTTTGGAAGGTGGATAGGTCTAACTACGTAGGAACACCAGTTCAAAGTCATGGGCAGTGTAGGGGAGAGGTGTACAAGGAGTACAGGCAGGTTGTGTGTGGTGGGGAGGAGAGTCATGAGTTATTTGTGGCAGACAAGTACCATTAAGAGTGATATATAAAGTCTACAGGAGGGTAGTGTGACTGGCTAAATTATATTGGTTGCAGACAGTGGAATTGTACAGACAGGCAGGATTCAGGGCTGGACACAGCAGAGTGAGGGATATTCACATTTGCACTGTGTGTGACAGGGGGGATATTTTTATGGACATGTGTGTTAGCGGGTCAGCCCAGGTTGGATGACTTGGGGACAATGCAACAGTGGCATGCTTGGTTTGGACATGTGCTGAGGGAGTATGCTGAGTATATCTTGCAACAGATGAGGCTGCCAGGTTACAAGGACAGCAGACAGCCTACAAAAGGTGTATGCTTGTGGTGATGGCAGATATGCAGGTGTATGGTGTGTGAGAGCAAGATGCAGAGGAATGGATGCCATGGGTGGAGATGATCTGCTGTGGGGACCCGAAACAGCAATGGCCAAATAAAAGGGAGGTAGATATTGTAATGTCATTGTTTGCAGGTTGCCAATTATTTGCAAGACATGACACAAGTCTTTGAATAAATGACTACAAATATGAGGCACAAATATGGTTAGTGTGCATAACAATGGACAGTTGAATGGTATGAGCTCGGTATATCACATGCAGTCCAACACACACAGCTGTGACATTATTCCACTATGCAACTACCCTGTATAGCTCCATGACATTTCTGAGACAAACATGCATAACATAGTTGTATTCACAATTCATATCTGGATATATGCGTGACATCCAGGGCCAGAGCTGTATGCTATGTCACTGCAGATGGACAGCGATGCTATGTCCATAGGTTCTGCTCAGCAATATGTCTGTACATCAAGTCTTGTTGGGACATATATATTAAACTTCATATTTCCCATTATTACATACCCCCTACTGCAGTCCATTACATGCATACTTGTTTGACATACTTGTTTTTCTTCTGTTGATGTATGATGGTTTTTGTTTTGTTTGTTTTTTTCTCTTGTCTGCCTGTCTGTCTGTCACTCTCTCTCTCTCTCTCTCTCTCTCTGGGATGTAGGTTGCACATCTGTTTTGCAGAGGCAGCAGCTTGCCTTTTGTAGGTACTGGTCAGATCAGCTGATGGCCTGTGCATGAATTGGAGTTCCACACTTGCTGATTCCATGTGGAACAGCTGTGATATTATTCCTGTAGCCAATTGCTTGGAAACACAGTCCTATAACTGTGTACCTCATGTAGGCATCGGCCCTTTCTTTGCCTGTGGGAAACTTTTCATGCATGTCTGTTACACACAGCATCACAAAGGGTTGTTCTACTAACAACGTACGACAGACACTGTGAAGACAGCCCAACTCACCAGGGACAATTGTTCTGGGCACAGGGACAGACTGTGAGTATTGTTGTTATACAATTGAAGTACTGCTGGTTTGACAGGGTTTGTGTGGATATGGTTGCTCTGCATGACTGGCAGTCTTGAGAGTATTATGTGGTTGACATAGCTCAGACTGCCCAGAGTTTGTACTGTTATCATCAGTGTGTTACTCACACATTTATTGAATTTGGAAGGTCAGTAGCATGCTCTGTAGGATAGCAGTCAGTAAATGGTAACATCCATGTTTGTTTCTGACTTCATACTGCTCAGAACAGTTATGTTACAATAAAGCCTGTTACACCAGCTACTTTCTCAGTTCATAACAGCAATATCTCCATCCTGGACCTGTGTTTAGGCCTCTGTCCATGAGTATGTCAAATTTTGTCTATATATCATGCAGTCAGAGGCATAGATATATGGTATATCATTACTTAGTGATGTAATTCGTAATATCATCCCAGTTGTGTATCAGACTGCCAGACATTTTATGTGTAAGAGGCCTTATTTATTTTATTTTTATTTTATTTTACATTTGTTGACCGGGCTAGTCTAGCTGGATATATGTCCATTTTCAGTAGAGGCCCGGGGAGAAAAGCTCCAAGTGTAGATTACAGATATAAAAAAACATATAGGAAACAGAACATAGACATTGTTACATACAATTTTACAAAAAAAGCAGTAAGTAGGGAACATTAATGTAAAAATTGCAAACCAAAAATATTTTTTTTTTTTTTTTTTTTGTCAGAAAGCATACATATAAAGTTACTGTAAGGATAGATAGGATAGGAGAGGAAGGAGTGAGTTAACCTGGGTTGGTGCAGGAGCATAGCCAGTGTTTGTTGAGATGATTTTTTATTTGTTTTTTAAAAAGTGAGAGAGCGCACAAAGATGTGAAGTCAGAGGGTAATTTATTCCACATTTTTCCAATAGAGTTGGAAAAGAGGCAATCTCAGCAATTTTTAGGTTTGGTAATATTTATCAGTAGCTTGTTGGAAGAACGTAGATGCTTCAGGTTATTGTAAGGTGAAATGAGGTTAGTGAGTATGGGTGTTTTAGTTGGTTGGTATAGGATTGTATGAGCTATTTGGAATTGTTGAAATAGGAGTTGGTTAGGGAGTTCAAGCCAACCTAGTTCTCTTAGGTTCAGGCAGTGGTGAGTTTTAAATGGGGTTCCTGTTGCAAATCGAGCAATATTATGGTAAGATTGTGCTAGTTTATTGATATTGTTTTTGGAAAGGTTAGTGAATATAGCAGATGCATATAGTAGAGAAGAGGTTAGATGGGATCTGGCTAAGACTGTCTTTGTCTGGTGAAAGGAAGGCTTTGATTCTGTAAGGAACCTATTTTCTTATTAACTAATTTGATAGTATTGTTGATGTGCGTATCAAAGCTGAGGTTGATGTCAATGATTATTCCTAGTAGTTTGGTAGTCATTTCTGGGAAAATAATGGTGTTGTCAATGGAAGTAAGAGTAAAGTTAAGAGGGGTAGATCTATGGGAAGGTGAGAATAATAGCAGTTTGGTTTTTTTAGGGTTGAGCAGTAGGCAGCGATCAGTGAACCATTGCTCGACAGTAGTAAAAGCCTTTTGTGTGATAGACTGTAGTTCAGTTTGTGTATTGGCAGAGCAGATAATAGTAGAATCGTCAGCATATTGTATGCAGATAGTGTTTGGGATAGCTAGATGGAGGTCATTTATAAAGATAGAAAATAAAAGGGGGCCTAGGATAGAGCCTTGAGGAACTCCCAATGAGATGGGGAGGAGACTAGATAAAGTATTATTCCAGAGAACTGCTTGCTGACGTTTTTCTAGGTAAGATGTAAACCAAGTTAAGGAAGGAGGATCAAGTGAGAGTGATTTAAGAATATGCAGAAAAAGTTTATGGTTAACCATGTCGAAGGCTTTAGATAAGTCTATGAAGACTGAAGATGATAGGATGTAGTTGTTACGGTTACAATTAATGGAGTTGGTAAAGGAGTAAGGCTGTAGTAGTACTATGTGAAGGTCTGAATCCATGTTGGCAGTTAGCAAGTAGATTATTGTGTAGGAGGTGGTTAAGGAGTTGTTTGTGAATACATTTTTCCATAATTTTAGCTATAGGTGATAAGAGTGCTATAGGACAGAAATTAGAGAGGTCGTTGGACTTACCCCCTTTGTGTAGTGGGATGATATAGGATATCTTCCAAATAGATGGGAAAATTCCTTCCTGTATAGATCTATTTATTAGTATAGAGATGGGATAGGCAATAGTTTTAGCAGATATTTGCAAGTATTCTGCAGGAAGTTTGTCAGCAGAAGGAGTGGTGGGTTTTAGCTTTTGAAGCAGTGATAAGATAAAGGAGGTAGATAAAGGTTGCAAATGAAAGGAAGGAGGTAGCTTTAAAGTAGGGAGGGGTAGTTTAGAGGTATCAGGAGATAGATGGCTAGCAAGAGTTTGGATAGTATTAGTAAAAAATGAATTAAAGTCATTGGCTGTTTGTGTGGGATTTTCTGGGTTGGAGCCCTCAGGGTTGGTGTGATAGACTGGCTAGGGGATAAAAGATTATTGATGCTGGACCAGAATCTTTTAGGTTCCTTGTTGGAGTTTTGTTGGAAATGTTGGAAGTAATTCTTTTTGTCCATTAGGATGGCTTTTTTAGTACTGTTTCTAAGTTCTTTGAAGTTTTGGTGATCTGTTGGATTCTTGGTGGCACCATTTTGCCCAGTATTTGTTTCTAAGGATAATTTGTTGTCGGGTGGTTTTGGTTAGCCAGGGTGCTACTTTAGCATTAGTTCTAATAGTGCGATTTGGGGCATAGTGGTCTAGGATAGATAGGAATGTGGAATTAAAATGTTGGACTGCTTTGTTTAGAGGAGATGTTTTAGGGAGACCAATTAACTTGAGTTAATTCATCAAGAAAGTGTTCATAGTTGAAATGTTTTTTGAGCGAAGGGTTCTATATATGGTAGGTAAAGTTAGGGTGGTTCTATGCCTAATGATATAGGTCAATGAGTGGTCGCTTAGTTCTTCAGGAGAGTGCCAGATTGGTAGGTTTGTTGAGGAGTATTAGTAAGAATCCAGTCTAAGATGGTTTCTTTTTGTTGGTTTTATTTGTTCTAGTAGGGTTATCTATGAGTTGTGTGAATCCATAAAGGTTAATATGGGAGGTAGGGTTTGTTTTGTTACAGGAATACCAATCAATGTTAAAGTCGCCTAGGAGTATTGTTTCTTGAGGGAGGTCTGTGTGAGTGTGTTGAGTATGCATTCTAAAGTGTTAATGTTATTTCCTGGTGGAAGATAAGCACATATGATATTAATGGTTTTAGAACTATTGATTTGAAGTTTAGAGGTAAGGATTTCTGCATTGTTATCAGGGCTAAGAGTCTGTTCTATACTGCTAATTTGGATATGAGCTTTATGGAGAATTGCTATCCCCACCCTTTTAGTAATAATGATCGAGTCTAATGATGTTATACCCAGGAGGAGTGATTTCACTGTCTTTGATGGATGGCTTAAGCCATGTTTCAGTTAGGCATAAAATGTCAAATTGATGGATTTCTAGTAGGGCATGTACTTGAGAGATTTTATTACAAATACTACGTATATTGAGATGGGCAATGTAGAGGGAGTTAGTTGGTCTGGTAGTAGATCGAGTGGGAGTTTTGTCTTGTTTTTTATAAGTATTTGAATGTGTATGGTTTGGTCCAGGGTTTGGATTTATGTCCCCATCGAGGAGTAGATGGAGATGTTTAAAATCTTTAGGTTTAAGAAGTTTGTATAAGTTGTCTATTATTTTTTTAGATTTTGATTTGTTTATATTTGTTATTTGATGGCAAGGTCTGGACATTCTTTGGGAGTGTGTACAGTTGGGAGGGCTTTGTATTTCTGACTATTGTTGACAGACTCTCAGGATTGTGTAGCAGTGTATTGTGAATATGTTATTTCTTGGGGGTGGGTAGATGTAAGTGTAATGTTTCCTTTTCTGTCTGCCTTTGCATGGGATCCAGTTTCTGGTGTCTATCAAGTGTTACATTTTTGTAGGGTAAGACTGTGACATGTCCCGTAACACAGGCATCATAATACACTGTGTATTGGCCCATTATATTTAGGGGTAGTATGTGAGTGTCAAACATGCTGACAGTTTGGTTCACACACTCCTTATACTGTACGCACTTTGACACTGGTGTTACATCCCTGGAGTTCCTGGTATATTTGCAATTACATGTGTATTCCCACATAGCACGATTGCTTTTTTGTTGTATCAGTCTGCCTGTAGTTTGGATATTGCTTGGTTACATGGCTAGCAGCACAGTGTATTTTCCCTAATATGATGTTATGTCCAGATATTTGGCAGATGTGTAGTGTTGCCTGGCCCCCATAAGTGTTGTGTATGTCTGACACATCAGTAGGTGGATGTGAAGATTTACATGACTAACTCCTGGGAAGTCAGTGGGTTTTGGACTTGTGCCTGGCCCCCATAAGTGTTGTGTATGTCTGACACATCAGTAGGTGGATGTGAAGATTTACATGACTAACTCCTGGGAAGTCAGTGGGTTTTGGACTTGTGCTATTCTACTCAACAGATGTTGGAAAAGACAGGAGGGTGTTACTGCATCATGTGTCAGCTCATTTACACCAGTATGTCAGATATGTCCACATTTTCATGCCACCCCCCCCCCCACATGTCAGGCTTGGTTATGCTTTCTTGCACTCTGCTGTTCTGGGCATACCTGTCACCAGCCAGATTGTTCCAGACTGTCCACGTTTATTGCCCAAATTTCTGATCTGTTGAACAGTATCATTTTATTCCTTCCTGTGGTGAATCACTGTGATCATGTGGGGATGTCTGTCAGTATATGATCACTTTGATCATGTGGGGACGTCTGTCAGTATATGATCATTGTGATCATGTGGGGATGTCTGCCAGTATATGATCACTGTCATCATGTGGGGATGTCTGTCAGTATATGATCACTGTGATCATCTGGGGATGTCTGTCAGTATATGATGACATACATTACAGTTTCATAATTGACATCCTTCTGAACATGTATGCAGACACACACCCTGTTCCTGTAGTGACATTCTACATTTATACCTGCAGGAAGTACATTGTGTCCCCAGTGTTGGTCTATTGCCCCCCGCCCCCCGATTTTGCAGCCTTTATCCAGCCTTTATCCAGATCTCTTGTACTTAGGGGTGGGAAGGTATGGGGTGATGGGTATAACTGCAGTACATGTTATGCACACATATATATATATATATATATATATATATATATATATATATATATATATATATATATATATATATATATATATATATATATATATATATATATATATATATATATATATATATTTCATGTGTGTGTGTGTGTGTGTGTGTGTGTGTATATGTATATATATATATATATATATATATATATATATATATATATATATATATTTATATATTTATATATATATATATATGTATATATATATATATATATATATATATATATATATATATATATATATATATATATATATATATATATATATATATATATATATATATATAAATATATACCTAGATATAAAGTTATATATATGTATATATTATATTAATATATATTTATCCTTGTATAGATATATTTCTAGATAGATATTTATTTTAATATATGACTATTGCTATATCAGCATATTTCTATACATTATATTATTTTATAGGTTCATAGGTTCATAGGTTCATAGGTTCATACTAGGCTATCTGCCCGAGGGCATTTATAAGCCTAGCCCATAGTTTTGTGGCTTACGCCACCCCTTTAGTTTGGAGAAACTATGCCCATTATTTTGCTGTGCCTCTGTCGAGCAGTGACACTGAGGTAACCCCTGGGGTGTATCTGCGATCTCCCATCCATTGGTCAAGATTCCTCTTGAACAAGGCCAGCGAGGTGCTCTGCCTCACATAAACTGGGATTTTGTTCCACAGCATAGGGAGTCTTTGGGTGATGATTGAATCTATCCCTCCAGCACGTCCTATTAATAACAGTGTTGAGGTTTAAGTCTCCCGCCCTTGTGGCTCTGAGGGATCTAGATTTTTTGAGATGAAGCATGTTCATAAAATCTGGGTTTGACATGGCCTTGTATGTCAGGCATAGGTCACCTCTGAGCAAGCGGTAAGCAACTGAATATAACTGGAGTTCTTTCAGTCGGGCAGCATAAGACAGATTTTTGAGACCCTTTATCCTTTTGGTGAGGAACTTTTGTGGCCTCTCCAGCTGCTGCAAGTGTCGGGTCAGATACATGATTAAGATATATATATATATATATATATATATATATATATATATATATATATATATATATATATATGGGTCCCCTACAGAAGAACGACAGCTGAAAAGACCAAAGCCCACATAACCGACACCACATGGTCAACAATCAAAATGCCGACAAATGGGAAACAGTATGTCTCCATAGTGAGGAATGGAAAGATTTACATTCCTGCACTGTAGTGCAATCTCGGAGTTGGTATATCAAAGTTATGGAGGATGTGCAGTAATTAAGTTGTCGGTGTTTCAATTGTTGAACACATGGTGTCAGCTATGTGGGTGTCGTTTTACACTGTCATTCTTGTGTAGCTGATCTATATATATATATATATATATATATATATATATGTATATATATATATATATATATTATTCTACATGTGTAATTTTGTATGCACAGCTACATATATCTGATGTATACACTTTTGATATGTGTCTATCACCATACAGATCTATATTTGTATGCTTATATATTATAAACATGCTGGTTCCACAGTATTCTATACCTGTATTGAATAATATATTTAAAAAAAAACATGCAGTAGTACAGCTCTGATGGAGAAGTGGTACATTGCTCTAACTAGAGTGTGCAGGGTCCTGGGTTCAAGCCAAGGCAGGGCTGATTATTTTGTTGCTGGGCAGAACAAGGGCTGTTGGATACAGAGTGATTAAGGGACTTTTAAGCAGTTGTAAGAGGGTTTTTGTGGGTTTGTGTGGCGGTAACCAATGCTAACTTCTGGTTAAATATACTTACAGACAGTTAGCCTTAAAAGTGCTTAATCTGTGTAGGCATTGCTTAGCACTGCGCAAACAGGCTTAATCTCACTTACCACTGCTTAAAAGTGCTTACTCCCACTTACCCCCACACTGATTTCTTTAAAAGAAAAGGAAAAAAGGGGTGATAGGAAAGTGGTGAAAAAGGGGGCATGCAGAGGGAAAGACAATAGAGCTAGAGATGTGCAGGACGGGTGTAGTAAAGGTCCATAGCTGTCCATTTCTTCTATAGCAACAGCTGTGCATATATACTGAATTTGGAGGTAGATTTGGACACTCAAACCCCTGAGTGAGGGGTGAGGACAACAGTAATGTGTTGTAAAGCAATTAGACCAGATTACATGACACGTGTGCGAAATGGACAGCTATGTATGGGGTGAATTTTTTTTTAGGAACAGATTGCCCTTTTTATTTTTAAGGTAAGAGTGGGATATTGGGGAAGGATAGGAGGTATATTTGGAGGGGTAGGTTGGGTAGGAAGACAGACAAGACAGCATACAGGGGCAGTATCTGACACATGTGGGGGGTAAACACCTTGGAAGGGGAGGGGTGTTTGGAAATCGGAAGCCCATGAGCACCCAAATGGAAACAGTGGGACTGAGGTCCCCACCCATGGGCAGTCACCACTGCACCTTCCCGGCTCGAAGGTAGCTGTGCTGGGGGCTGAGCAGGAGGGACAAGCTGATTCTCTAATTGCACCACGCAGCCCTCAAACTGGCATAACAGATCTCCAAACTCCTTTCAGAGCTCGCTATGCACCAAACCCCAGACCTGACTTTGGGTGACAGGATCCTGATGAGTCTCATCCCCTGAGGTGCTCCCACCCAAAGGTGGTTCAGGACCAGTGGACAAGGAGGTCCTGGGGTGGGTCCCTGATGTGCTAGGGCCCAGTGCCATGGCCAGATGAGGTGGGAGTGGTGGGTCCGCTGGGACTGGCCTTTCCAAATGTGCTATGGTGTTACAGTTTTAGAACATATGTGGGTTAGTAATAGTCAACACAATCCATGATTAGTTATAACAGCATGCATAGATATTCCCATTAACCCAAAATAGCAGATTTAGAATAGTTGCATAGCAAACAGAACACATGCATATATGGAACCACAGTGGCCATTACAAAAGCATTCAGGTTACATTGATAGCAACAGGCCATCAATGATAGTATTTCAACATGGAACATTAATAGAAACACATTTCAATATTTGTTGAACAACAGGACATATGTCCCAACAGTAGATTTGATGTAACACATACCCAATGATTTATATGTTTAGATTATTATTGCAGATATGTTGGGGGGAGAGAGAGATGTCAATTAACAACTTGTATATCCTTGCAGTACTCACAACTTTAATGATCATTGCACTAATCATAACTCTACAAGTATTATTACAATACCCTATTGCCTTGGTTTGGGCAGTGGTATGTTTGTACACAGTGTATACTTCAACTGTCTTATAGCTAAATTATACTTCTCTTACCTGATAGACCTGTGGGGGGAATGTTTGTTAACATTACCTGACTGTTTCTACATATATTCCCATATTCCAAGTTAATATTATGCACATACCTCTCAATCTTTTAATGTACAACATCTGGACAAAGCTTGACAACATGGGGGTACAAACAGGGACATATTTTGAATATTGCTCTTATAAACTTTTAGACAGTTGCTAGAGTAACAGGATTTGTTTTAATATACATTTTCTGAAGGATTTGAAGTCTGACACTCAAATGTATGTCGTTATTTGGTGACTACAATCCTGAGATCATCCCACTGATTTGCCAGGAAAAAAGAGGTACAGGCCAAAAATATGAGCCAAATATCTGGGCATTCTGGGAAAATCTATACAGTTGAGAGGTATGATTATACATACAGCTTACTACCACTCCCAGGATTCGAACCATGGCTGTGTCTGCTAAAAATACAACAATGCCTGTTTCTTCAGAGCGAGCTATTTAGTAACCACTGTTTGCTCCTTCAGTGGTTTCTGTCTAAGTCTCTCTTGGTTGTACAGTCTGACCTTAATCTTATACAGACATTCCTAGATGTATTTATATGTAGCACAGTGTGAGAAACAGTGGTTGACACAACAGTACTATTCTGATATCAAATCTTGGTGAATGCTGCATGTCAAATCATACAATACCAGAGTAAACACAAACAGTCCTGGATTTAAAACTTTATTGCCAGGCAGTTATAGTTTTCTTATCCGAAAGATCTGTGGGGGGAATGTTTGTTAACACTACCTGACTGCTTCTACACATATTCCCAGATTCCTAGTTAAAATTATGCACATACCTCTCAATCTCTTAATGCACAAACTCTGGACAAAGCTTGACAACATGGGGTACAAATAGGGACATCTTTTGAATACTGTTCTTATAATCTTAGAGAGTTGCTAGAGTAACAGGATTTGTTTTAATATATATTTTCTGAAGGATTAGAAGTCTGAAACACAAATGTATGTCATTATTTAGTGACTACACTTCTGAGATCATCCCAGTGATTTGCCAGGAAGAAAGAGGAACAGGCCAAAATTATGAGCCAATTATCTGGTCATTCTGCGAAAATCTGTACAGTTGAGAGGTATGCATATAGCTTACTACCACTCACAGGATTCAAACCATGGCTGTGTGTGCTAAAATACAACAATTTGTGTTTCATCAGAAAGAGCTGTTTAGAAACTGCTGTCTGTTCCTTTACTGTTTTCTGTCTAAGTCTCTCTTGGTTGTACAATCTGACCTTGTACTTACAATAGTCTTATACAGACATTCCTAGACATATTTTTTATGTAGCACAGTGTGGGTAACAGTGGTTAACACAACATTATTATTCAGAGACTGCAACACTAAATGCCATACAATACCAGAGTAAACACAACCAGTCCAGGATTTAGAACTTTATTGCAAGGCAGTTACGGTTTTATTTAACTACCACCAATATGGGACTATTGTCTGGTTTATTCAGTACAATCCATGCGCAGTTTTTATACTGCCAGGTGACTTTCTACTCCTTTATATTTATTTGGTATGACTACTACAAGCAGGATTGTTACTCACCAGCCTCGCAACGCAGCCTTTGCAACCTACTGGCATGGGCTTCCTGATTCACAGCCCGCTCAGCTGCAGCTGTAAAGGGAATAGAGAAGTATTTAGGCATACCTGTCCATCACATACACAGGATGGACTTTAGTAAACAGTTATTGATATGAATGCTTACACACTGCTAGGACATCACCCCTTTGCCTTGCTTCTTGGACCCAGTCATCCAAGAGCTCCCTCTTCCTCCGCTTCAAGTTGGCAAAGTGGTGCTGGACCTGCTCATCAGTCCAAGGGATACCAGTGGCACTGGTGAGATCACAGGCAAGACGGTCCCAGGCTTCCACTTTATATTGGGAGCCCTGGTACTTGCCCTGCAGCAGTCTCTCATCATGGTTAATTACCAGGAGTCCTACCATGACCTTGGACTCCTGTATACCCCAGCTCTGTACCTGGAAGCGCATGCCCTCACCAACACCTGACATACTGCCTACAGTGGGAAGCTGCAACTAGTTATGAGCTGTATTCCCACATAAGGGGTTTAAATATGGCCGATTTCCCACCATTTGCCATGATTGGATGGTTTTTAATGTGCTGAACTAAGCTAAGCTACTGGCAAACCTGTTTAGCTAAGGTTGGCAGTCCTTAAAGAGGCAGGTTCAGCATTGCTTACCAATGGTTTCACAACTTTATTAAACTGACACCTCACATCTGGACCTACTACAGTACTCTGGTTAACAAATATATGTTATTTAGTAGCTAATTATTAAAAGAAATGTTTATGTACTGCTTTCACATGTAAAATGCAAATTAGTTACAGTGGGGATCAAACCAGGAATGGCTGCTTGCACAGCACATGCTTTAACCACTACACTATTGTAGTACTGCTTATGTTGGATGTCTCTTGCTATTTAACTTCTTTAACTTCTTGTGCTGTTTAAGCTGGAATAAGCATAGCTAAGCAATGGGCACACCTGCACAGCTACACGTAAACGTTATTGCATGTATAAAAAAAATGTATTTGTTGTGATTTTTGTTATTTGTACCCATCAAAATATTCATGCTAATGCTGAACCTGTTATTCTATCAACTTTCTGCTTTGTGGGACGATTGTCCCTTATGGCTTTGTTCACATCCCTTACTCTGATGGGTTAGATGTGCGCTATGTGCTTATGCTAAATCTGTTATTCTATCAACTTTTGCTTTGGTAGGGATGATTGTCCCTTATGGCTTTGACCAGATGTCTTACCCTGATGGATTGGGGGTGTTACAAGCATTCCCGTGCATTTTAAATTGCCAAATGGCAATTCTGGTGTGCAGGGGGTGTGAGTATTGTGAGACCACTGCTCTCAGACACACACCTGCACTCATACACAGAACCATGTCCGTTTTGCAGCACGGCAGCACGCCTTCATAAATATGCATGGCACACTGATGTGTTGCACGGGAATGGTCCCTTCCATGCAGGAATAAGCTATTCCTGCATGGAAGTTTACTGAATCCTGGTATGTTGTTGTTGTTATGCATCAACCTGTGCTCCTAAAGCATACCTCTGAACTGTACAGATTTTCACAGAAGGTCCAGATTTTTGCCTCATATTTTTGGTCTGTTTCTCATAAAATGTCTGTTTTTCTGGAAAATCATTGAAGATTGAAGTAACTAAATAATACTATCAGTGACATACATGTGAGTTTCAGACTTTCAGTCCTTCAGAAAATACAGAATAATTCAAAGCCTGTTATAGTAACAACTTTCTAACTTTATAGGAGCAATATTTAAAATCTGTCCTGAGCCTTTGTCCCCACATTATTTCTTTGTCCAGCTTTCTTGTGCTGAGAGGTTAACTATGTCCTAAACACATTCTTTCATTCTAAATTTCAGTTTATTACATTCCTCAAAGAGGTTGCTCACATCACATCTATCTCTATGACCTTATCTTTTGGTCCTTCCTAGACAACAGCTTGGCTCTAGCAGCTGTACACAGTCCGTTTAGTTCCAGTTTGAATGAATCCCACCAGATAGTTACTAGCATGCATTCGGTAGTATTCAACAGAATATAACACAATCCTCCCTTTTGAACCTCAGTCATTAGTACTTGATCTTTAATATAACGGGATCAGCTTCCACAGGTAGTATGAGTTCTCACCCTTAGAAAGTGATAACTTGTAGCTAGCAGCCACAGGATCAGTAAGTGGTGAAGTTATTCAGTCTTTACAAAACGATCCATATCTTTAGAGAGTAAACAAAAATCAGTTCAGGTAGAAATCAATGTAATTGGAGGTTGTAAAGGTATAAGCATCCCGTCAGGATGCCATTCCCTCCAATCAGCTAAACACTTCAATATATTGCAGCAAAACACCTTGAGAGTTCATGGGTGTCTCAAAAGCAGAGGTCCTCCTATCCCTAACTGAGCTGAGCACTACATTGAAATCTCCCACAATTAACAGTCACTGCAATTTTTTTCTAGATAAGAGAGAAGACAAGATAAAACTTCCCTAAAGCAGTAAGGAGAGTCCACTTTATGTCAATAAACTTTAGTAGTATTAAAGGTGGGCTGACTGGGGTGTTCAAAGTAACCCACATAGACTTACTGTCTCTCTTGTCTTCATGATATAGGTCTTTGTCCATCCAAAAAAATCTCTTAATGAAAATAGCACACTCCTGTTTTGGCTTGTGTGAATAAGTTGTGAAAACATGTATATATTCATTGAAAATGTTAACAGCCTTACTGAGCTCTCTGACTTACCTTCATGCAACAAAAATGCATTTGCTTTCAACTTGTTTAATCATCGCTGCAGAAATGTCCTCTTTAATTTGGTTTTTAATCCCCTGATATTAAGAAAAATACACAACATCATTCTGTAAATGTATTTATTGGACATTTGTTTACCAGGAAAGTCCATCTTGGAACAAAGCCAATTTTCAGAAGAGGCCCAGCGAGAAATGCTCTAGATGCATGTCTTTGTAATGTGGGAGGAAACCAGAGCAGCCAGAGGAAACCCACACAAACACAGATAAGACATACAGACTCCACACAGAAGGCACTCCAGCTGAGATTTGAACCTGAGAACCTCTTGTTGTGTGGTGACAATGCTACCGCTGCATGACTGTGCCATCCTAAATTCAATGAAGTTGACAACAAATAAGAGATAAACATAAATTTGTAGAACTAGCTTTCATTATTAAACTTCTGAATCTGAACATTAATAAATGTATAAGGCATGGGGCCCCTGCCACCTATGAAGTGTGGCCCCCTCCCACTTATGAAGCATGGGGCCCCCCTGCCCATGAGGCACTGGGACCCTCCCCCCTTCAGATGTTTCTTGAGCTGAAGGTGAGTGATGCATCAGGTTGCACACTATAGTGAACTGCTGTGAACCACATCAAATCACCCTTATACCCTGACTGCACATTATCTTTCATATCACCACATCAATGAACAACCTCCCCCCATTAAGTCCTTTGGTACCTTTGGGTTTAGTAACATAGTTATCCATACCTTTAGGGTGGTTGTTTTATTCAAGATGATTTGAAATAGATTCACTCAGTGCTACTAAGTGCACAGCTATAATAACTCCCTATAAAGAGTAGCTTTCAGTCCACAGCCAAGGCAGTGAAGTGGTTTTCTATTGCTACCACTGGCTCAGAGAATGAGGCTTTTGATGATAATTTGTCCATCACCTTCCACATTCTATCCTGGAGTTGTTGGGACTGTATAGTGACTTTAGATAAGCCACACATAGGCATTCCATTGCCACTGGTAATCTTTCCTCCCTACTCGAGCCTGATCCATTGACCACTGTGGAGGAAATTAAAACGTAGAGTAGAAGCTGAAGCACAGCCTCTGCCTGGCCAAAAAATAAACAAATAATAAATAAAAAGACTTGTTATTTATCTTAATACATAGGGTGTCCAGATGTTTGAAAATGGTTTTAGGCTATTTTTGTAACAGAGGCTTTGCATGGATGTAAATAATTTCCTTCTTTACATTATTTTAAGTGAAAAATCCTGAAATAAATGGATATGGTGACAATTTAGAAGAAACAGATCACCTTATTTTATGTTTCATAGGATATGATCTCTGTCAACAAAATTCAGTAGAGTAAAAAAAAAATTCTTCCATGGAGCTGCACCTAGAGGGACAGGGGTTCACACACAAAGTTTGATGTGCTCATTCCACTAAAAAATGCCAGGACTGCAGCAGATTAAAAGCTCTTAGAAGGTTTCCAAACATTCCCGTTGCTAGTTCTAATCCCTCTGGAAGCCTTCCCAGGTGAATGTTATTCCCACTCCTCAGATTTTCTAAAACAACACATTTCTTCTATAACAGTTGCATCCTGCTTTCACGACTTATCACTTTTCATCATTCTTAACAAACTAATTCTTTCTTTTTGTAAATACTGTTTATTTTGCTGCTGTCTAACCTAACTTCAGAATGTCTGCCTAAATAGTTCATCCATAAATCATGAGTCTACTTATTAGCTTCCCCTCAAGTATTTAGCAGTGTCCTGTATGGACGCAGACAGCTTGAGTTGACATTTTTCCCTGTAAAAGCACCATTGAAATTTCACCATAAAAATAGTTTCACACAGGACAACTAGTTTGGAGTGACAAGCACTGCCCCCAGAGTTGCAAACCAGATACTCCTGACATTCCTTTATATTCTCACTCCAACCATCAAATCAATAAAAAAGGGTCTGTTGCCATGGATAAGAACTTTCACACTATCTCTGTTACCAGCTTGGTGAGCATGGGCATCCTGAGGCAATGTAGAAATTGCCTGAAGTTTATTGACAACCAGTTAATTCTCAAACAAACTGATATGGTATATGAGAGGTGTATTTACACAATGTCACTGGAGGCAAAGCTGTCACATAAATGTACTCCTAATGTCAATACGGTTCTCAGTAGTCCATCACACACAATTCAAAACAGATATATAGACCCATATATGCTGAGGCATTTAAATGTAACCTTCCTAAGCCCCAAAGACATCCTAGATGAAGTACACATAACAAATACCCTCAGAAGCTCCGAATGCACTCTTTCAAAACAGCACCCACATCAAAACATAAAGCCACATCTAATGGAGCTTCTACTTCTAAGCCCATAAGGCAAGACTCCACACAATCCAACATTCTGGTCATTTGAGACTCCATCGTGAGACACACTAATGTCCCTGTCCCTAGGCTGAGTAGGTAGAAATTCACGGTCAGTTCCTTATCAGGGGCCAGGATCCGCTATATTACACACGTACTCAGGTCACTGGGCCACAAGTACCAGTATGGCTCAGTCATAGTCTATGTGGGTGTAAATGACCTGAGATGTACCTTCCTAGACTATGCAAAGAAAGAAATCATGGAACTCTTGGAACATATGTCCCAGGCTGGTATGAGCCTAGCAATGAGTAGCATTTTACCTTCTCCAGGATGATACCACAATATGAACAAAATATGACTTACTTTAATAATTGGCTTATTTTTTGGTGTAAATCTAATGGGTGCTATATGTATTATCATGGAAGGAGATGGTAAACAGAGTACTCTGCCTTTCCAGGGATGGTTTTCACCTCTTCCCTCTAGGCTTTTGAATATTAGATAAAACACTGACCTCCCCTCAGTACCTTTTTAGGCAATGCCAGACTGAAAGTACTTCTGACATAGCAAATCAAAACCAAGAAAATCTAAAGGTATTACTGCTCAATGCTAGGAGTCTAAACAAATAACTCCACTACCTAGAAGCTCTCCTCACCCTAAAGAAGCTGATGTCTATGTGGTCACTGAGGCATAGTTTAAAGCTGCAAAGAGCAGACCAAAAGTGCAAAGTTATAATGCCTTTCTCAAATTTAGACCAGCTACTGCACAAACAGGCGCTAAAGGTGGAGGTGTCATGATTTAAGTCAAAAATAAATATACCTCAAGGCTGGTCAAACAGGACAATGCACTTGAGCTTCTCCATGTCCAAATCACAATAGGCAAAATCCCATACCACTTCATTGCAAGTTATAGGCCCCCCTCTATGACCCAGGAAACCCATAACATGTATTTAAATTTATTGGAAACATTCAACATCCAACCCAATACCATATTCATGGGCAAATTTAATTATTCCACTATTAACTGGGAATCATATACGAAGACAAACATACAGCCACAGAAATTCCTGGATTTTATAAACAGAAAATCCCTGGACCAGATAGTCAATACTCCAACCAGGGGTGCAACCACACTGGATCTGGTCCTCACTAATATGGGAGAGTGCTGCTCACCCCTAGTAAAGTCAGGCCACAAAATGGTCTCCTTTGAAGCAAAAATAAAACCTAGAACCCCAGCTGACCTCAGAATATTCAGAAACTACTCTAATGCTAACTTTCTATTATTAAGTGATAACTGGCAAAATTTCAATACTCCATAAAACCTGATAACACTCTTGCCTACATGGAACTGCTCACAGAAACCCTATACAAGCATGTTAATAGCTACATAGAGGCAGCTGTACCCACCAGGAAGAAGTACAGAACTAACTCAAAAAACAAGCCACCCTGGTGGAATCACAGCATCAATAGGCTGTATAATAGAAGGAAGAAAATCAAGGCAAAAAGTAGGAGGTGCAGCACCCAGCAGGATAAAATCACTCTTATCAAACTAAACAAACAACTCAGAGGACAAATAAAGTCTACCAAAGCCAAATTTAAGGTAAATATTGCCTCATAGGCCAATGACAACCACAAGGCATTCTTTAGCTATGTCAGCAACCTCAAAGACAATGCACAATTGTGTGCAGAGCTCATTGTAAATGGAGCCACCTATACTGAGCCAGAAGATATAGCAAATCCCCTGGCTGATAAATTCAGCTCCAACTTTATCCTTCTCTCTCCTCATCAACATTCCCTCAGGAAATAACATCAAATATAACTCCTCCTGCTTTCACTAAGGAACAGGTCCTTAGTCTCTGAAGCCAACAACACTGCATCAATGAGTCCAGACAATATCCTATGATGCCTTCTAAATTGCATGAAACATGACCTATCCAGCCCTCTGAAATTGATATTTAACTGTAGCCTCCAAACCTGAATCATGCCTCGTGAAAGGAGGACAGCAACAGTCATCCCTCTGCACAAAAGCAGGCCACCTACAGATCTTGGAAACTACAGAACTATACATCTCCCTAGTCCCATGTGCAAAGCCATGTAAAGAATTATCAATGAAGTGATTGATAATGACATAGGAAACCTCCAGAAACTGGACTCAACCCAGTTTGGTTCCGTCAATGGCAGATCATACCTACTCAACATGGTGGACTTCTTTTAGAAGGTCACCAAAGCAATGGATGAGAGCAAAATGGTTCACACTGCCTACCTTGACCTGGCCAAGGTATTTGATACAATACCCCGCTCTGGCATTGTTGACAAACTCAAGAGGTTAGATACAAACTCTTTTGTCACCTGGTGGATAGCCAGTTGACTCACAGACAGGACCCAGGAAGTTAGAATTGTGGAGTCCACCTCTACAAAGAGGCCAGTCACAAGTGGAGTCCCTCAGAGACTGGTCCTGGGACAGTTCCTTTTTGGTATTTACTCTGAAGTCAAGGCCATTGTCACTGGCCTCTGGCTGACTAAATTTGCAGATGATTGCAAAGTAGGAGCTGTATTGAATTCCCATACCAACACAAATGTTCTCCAGGAAGGGCTGACACAGACAAATAACTGGTGTCAGTACCATGGACTAAAACTACATGTCAAGAAACGAATAATAGTATCCTTCAGGAAGTTATCCACCCTGGTAACTGTCATATTGACAACACACCCCTAAGAGCTCACCCAGTAGCCTGGGACTCAGGGACACACATAGATAATAATCTGAGTTTTGACCATCGAGTATCTACAGCAGTGAGGATATCATTCTATGTTATGCAACTTTTAAACAGAAGTATAGCATTTAGGTCAAAGAAAGTCATTGGCATGGCTAGGCTTAAAAAGGACCTTGTGGTCATTAGCATAGTAAACACCTATGGACCTATGAACCTGAGAGCTGAGTTCTATGTTTCTGCATTCATAACTGATAT